>NW_015637147.1:195517-196390 GCF_001515625.1 Sinocyclocheilus rhinocerous
AGTAGGGAGAACGTGTATCAGTACATTGCATCCATTGCAGCTGTGCATTCGGTTTTAAAGGGATAGCAGCATAATTTAGTTGCTATTGTCCGAGTCATTGATGTTAATCAAGCAACAACAGAAAGACAGAAAATCACGCACTGCTCTTGACTGAAAAACTTTAGTCGCCCTAAAGATTAATCTAAATTTAAATAAATATGTCTGCTTGAAAGAATGAAGAATATAAACAAGTTGCTATAAAGAATGCATAATTAGCCTATATAACCAATGGCATTTCATTAAAAAAAGACCATGTTCTTGTTCTTTATGAGAAGTGGTTTTATTTAATTTTAACATAAAGACATTTTCGTCAATGAATAAAAACGAGACGAAAATGTTAGGGAGGGACGATTTGGGAAGAGATTCATTCAGAACGAATCTGCTGCGTGGTTCGGAGGTTATGCGTACATATGAACCGGCGGGACATAAGCTAACATACACTTGCTGCACGTCGCATAAAATGTTAAAAAATGTCAATATGTGGGAGTAAGAGAAGAGCAGACATGGATAAATCTGACGACGCAAGAGAGAACTCAATTCGGTCCGGTTTTCTGAGCGCAGACACTGAAGCAGACACAGAAAGCGCATCTCACAGCGCGCGAGTACTCTTTGGCGTCACATGAATGGAGAATTACACACAAAATTATGTCGAATTGTCCGTTTTGACGAGTATTCACGTAAACACAGTTGATTACGTCTTATGCCCGGTTCAGACTACATGATTTTAGCCCGATTTTGCAACGATTTGCTTGACATAGGGTGTCGTGGGGATTTGCAAACGACAATGGGCGTCGGGACGCAAGATTCCATCGTTTCAGCACGTGTAGTGTGTCA
>NW_015637147.1:196867-222796 GCF_001515625.1 Sinocyclocheilus rhinocerous
CATTACACTGTAACTAAACCCATTAGATTTTAGTCAACTAAAACTAGACTAAAACTAAAAACAATTCAGATGACTAAAATATGACTAAAACTAAATGGCATTTTAGTCAAAAGACTATGACTAAAACTAAATCAAAATTTGCTGTCTAAATTAACACTGTTTGAATAACAATAACAAAAAAAAACCCTTTGGATTATTGTGTAACCACTGTCTGCCTGTATTTTCATTCTATTCCTACTTCTACTTCTCTTCACACTCCTGAAATTGAACCAACATGGGTGGACTGGTGCCTTTCCATCTTTGCTTGAATTTCACACATGATGTACCAGCAATATTTTTATAGTGTTACATAGAAGGCTTACTGTGTCCACTTCTGTTTTTGCACATTATTGAGTTTAAACGTGTGTGTAATCCATTGGACCTCCACATAGCCTCTGAGAAAGTGTACAGTTGTACTACAATTAATGGATAGGAGGTCAAATGGTTCTAGAACAATACAAACAAGTTAAAAACTACAACAAAAACCCTGAACTATATGTGAAAACCGTATGGAAAATGCATTTGAACATTGTTGGAGCATGGAGGTTAGATAAAGGATGAACAAAAAACAGGTTCCTGGGACAACGAAACATGGACAGTACCGATTAGATTCAACGTACGGTATTATGTCAAATGTACTTATATAATTGACATGCTGGAGTCAGTTGATAAATAGTGCTGGGAACATCTACCCATCAAGTTTTCCTTTAATGTAATCAAGACAGCACCAATAGCATTTTTATTAAAATGTAAATTTGAATTTGCTAAATATGTTAGTCTTGATTAGAGCTTAAAATACTTGATTCTTATTGGTCAATCACAGCATAGTTAAATATTTTGGTACAGTACAATGACCTACCCAGGCAACAATTTCTTACAATGCACTAGTTTCATGTCTCTTGTAACATTCTGCACCTTTAGAAATCATTCTAATTTGGTCAATATCATTTAGTATTGTTATTAATGTTGAAAATTGTTGATATTTTTGTGGAAACATGATACATTTTTATTTTAAACAATTTTATCAGAATTTATTTGAAATAATTTTGTAACAATTTTAATTTCTTTACTGTCACTTTTGATCAAATTAATGTGTCCTTGAAATAAGAATGATATAAAAACTATGCATTTCTTTAAAAGATATCATACTGACCCTAAAATTTTGAACAATAGTTTATTTGGTAAGTTGCAATGTATTGAGCTATATTATAGAGTTTTGATTTATGTTTTAATTAATAGTTCGTCACAGAAGCACAAAATTAACCCAGCCTTTAAATTTGTAAGTATCCTCCATTTTTGTGTATCAGATGCAAGTTTCAGATAAAAGCTCTAGAGCAGAACAGTAGATTCAATTTGATCTAGCAATGAACTTATGAAGCATGCTAAATTTAACTCACAAGCATGTGAGTATGTTGCTATTGGACTATCACAGCATGGCAATTAATTAATTAATTCATTGCTGATTGAGATGGTTCTAGTATGATTTAAGAGGACTAAATGAGGAGAAAATGAAATATCTTCCCATTTCTGATGTCATCTAACCATTATAAACCAATTTCTGTTGCAACCCCCCTCTCTAGTTCAGACCACTAACGCTTCGCCGTTTCCACACCAGCAGTTCTATATAGGAATTGTCTGTGGTTCTTTGAATCCAAGAGCCGGTGGAATTTATCTTAAGTGAAAACAAGGGAAATCCTTTTTTTTTTTTACAGTCAGTGACCTGAGGTTTATTTAAGCTTCAGCACTTTGGCTAGATCATACACTTGACACATGCCGCTTTGTGAACGTTATTAGCTGCTTGGTCTAACAGTATGTTTAGATGAACAAGCCCTGAATCACATTTTACAGCTCAGAGCTCCTCTGACAGACTGCTAATCAATCTGACAGGATGTTGTCAATGTTGCTCTTCTAAAATGCTCCCTGGCCCACCCTGCAGTCCTTTAAACAAAACTAATGGGTTGTGATGTCGGCTCTCCGACTTCCAGTCTAATTGATGTACATTTTGCAGATCTTCCCAGAACAGTAGCCGCCATCCGGCACGGTACATCCGCTCCTCTGACACCGGGTCAGGATTCACGCACACGTGTGATTATTGGGATGGCACTCATTAGGGAGCATCTTGCCTGACATTGTCGTCGCCCCGCTCTGAGGAGCACTCCGCGAATTACTACGATACACTCCACGGCATTTTCAAAAAGGACTGATTGTCACACGCGATACTGCCACCACCAGTCCCCACGTCCACCTCTGCCCTACTGTGATTAATTGTTTGCGATGGGCAAGTAGAGGCCATTGATGCCAGCTGCTGGTCTGGGTTTGCTGAATTAATATCATGGACATTTTCTGCCAACCCTGCCCTGTCATTCACAAGTCCTTGAGACATGAAACAAGTTTAGACGTATATGTGGGTGTATTTTTGTATTTCATCTTTATCTTTGATTAAATTATTTATTTGATTTTAAAACCCATTCAAATTTAAAAGCAAAAAATCTGTTTAAAAAATGCCAAGTTCTTAGAAATGTACTCTTTGTATTCTTGTACAGTAGGTTTCATTCTTGAAGGGAAAAAAAATATTTAAAAGTGATGTGTAACCATCTAGTAAAGTAATAAAACATTTTATTTTAAATTATATGAATATAATATTTCCATTTGAATACATGTATATATCATTATGCTTTGAATACATGTGACTGTACATATAAGCCCCCAACAATATCACAATGAACTATAATATAGAAATTAAAAACATTCTCATTATGGACAAGTTATACTCAGGTCACTATAAATGAATTGCATTTTTACGTGTTTCTGAACAAATTAATAGATAGGTCCAAAAAAAAAAAAAGTGTCACCTTCTTGATGTAGTAGATAACTTACTGTAGCCCGGTTGTTTAAAATAAAGAAAGTGCTCTTTTCCTCAGGGAGACAAATGGAGAAAATCTTTTTTTAAGGGAGCCCTCTTAGCTGTTTTGCACAACCAAATCAGACACTCTGGATCTTACTGAAAAACAAGGTGCACTGAGATGGAAATTTATTAACTGGCACCAGTTAATGTGTGCATTATTCATTTCTGGTAAGCATGAAAAAATTATTTAAAGAGGTTTGAAATTGCAGCTGCAAAGGCTGACTGCACCGAGCCAAACTTGTTCATTTGATCCTTTAGAGGTGCAGAGGGGTGTGAGCTGCTCTCTGGACAGGGTTTACAGTAACAGCTGTGCTCCTCTCACAAGGGGGCAGCCACTCGGCCGGGCGGTGGGCCGCTCCAAACAGATGGAAAAATACATCCGAGCTCTCTCACTGTTATTAAAAACACAATATCCTCTGCTTTTTAGGGTTTAAGGCAGGTGGGGGTGAATAGGGCGGGACGGGATCAAATGGAATGGCTGTTGGGTAATTTCTTATCATCTGGTTTTCCAGAAATTAGGGAAGAAAAGAATGGAGACTTGGTATATGTCTCATGTCAATCGCGAGGGGCTTCTTGCGTTCTCTGTGTCTGTTTTTTCTCACTCAGCACCACCCCTCTTTAGCTTAGCGAGGGCAGCGAGGAGGAAACGGTGCCAGTGGCATATGGCTTGCCACTGCGCTAAACATCCATACTACAGACAGGTCCATCAGTCACAGCTCTGGCCGTGTGAGAGGCGAGTATGTGTGCCTGATAGATGGTGTTTAGAGCTTACCTGCTGTTACGACATCACCACTGAAACACTGGGCTTCCCCCAAAAGCCCACGCCGACACTGGAAACCGCAAAGCGTGAAATACCACGTCTGGAAGTGCCTACCGAGTCGGCCGAGTAACAACAAATAATAGATAAGCTATTTAAACTCTCAGTTAGGGACCCTGGGTCAGAGCCGCGCACATGCCAATTAATGTGTAACATCTGCCATACAGAGAATGTATATGAGAAGCCTCGGTGCGAATCTGGTAATTTAAGGCCAAATGTTTCCGTTGCAAGAGTGGGCACCAAATTGGTTAGAAGATTGGGTCAAATTGGACCATTCTTCTCAAAGCCTTTTCCTATTTCTATGAGAAAAGGTTTGTCTTTGTTCCTTCTTGGGCCCGGTGTTTTTCTGCCAAATTTAACAGAAGGCTCTGAGGGTAAAGGGGGTCCACCCCACCATTACCTTCTGCTGCTGAGCAACTACCCAGCAAAGACAATCGCTCAGAACCCTGCTGCAAAGTGAAAATCCTTTAATTAGACCTTTATTTTTTCCATCTAACATTCTTTGTCAGTTGCTGGATTATAAAAAAAAAAAGTAATCAGACTTTCAAGCTTCAAGCAGAATTCATTTTCTGCACACACAAAACATTGTGTAAACGTTTTAGCTAATGCAGATGTTTTTTATATATTTATTTATTATTCAGAACAATATTAAAGTGAAACAATATTAAAATTCTTTCATTTTTAGGAATTTATTCATCATGACACTTTTTAATCAATGAAATGCTAGATCTATATAAATGAAACTATTCTGGGTTTGTATAAAAAAAGACCAAAAAAAAAAATCTTTATCAGGCTACAGATAATAAATAAAGGTCAACAAAATATATAATGCATTCTACTGAACCAGTCTGCAGCTCCAGAATCTCTACCATACAAATCTGCAGCTGTAGAACTGACCTCTGGGGGCAGTGCTGTCCAAGAAACCACTTACAAAATCTCTTCTGTGAGGTAAAACAGGCAAAACCTTTCTCTCAAAAAAACTCTTCTGTGAAATAAGATGGCTTGTTACTTATTAAAACAAGCAAACAAACAAATATCTACAAAAATATAAAAATGAAACATTTCTGTAATGCTTTCTGACATTTCTAAAATAAAAATACCAGTTTAAATGAAAAGAACTGATTAGGCAAGTACAAGTATTATTTACAATATTTTTCACCGTCTAAAAGAAAGTCACAGTTCGATCACTCAAACACACACACACACAAAAAAATAAAAAAATAAAAATTAGACAATACAGTTTAACATGTATGTGACGTAAAATAATAATAATAATATCTAAATCTTGTATTCTGTACAAAATCCTAAACAAACTACACCGACTGAAAACGTTCACGTGCATATCGAAAAGGAAGGGTACATGGGGAGGAAGTGTTATATAATTAACACTATCTAAATAAATAAACCGTCAAACTGGAGCCAAGGAGGCCCTGTTTTCTGTGTTAATGCACTATTGGATTTCCAAACATTTAAATGGGTCTAATTAATGTCTCACTCACTGTGTTCTTATTACTAAAAAGGCTAATTATGCAGATGGATAACATCAGAGCAGGAGCATTTACATGTAAAATCAGAAAGCCATTTACTAAATGAGCATTCTTTCCATCTGTTGGTAGAATATTATAATTCTGTGCCTCTGCATGTTTGAAGATATAACATGAAATGATGTTTCTGAAATGAGCTAAGTATTCCAATTTGACTCCATAATGTCAGATAGTATAATATACTCGGGGTAAAATTAGCTAACATTGCCTTGCATCCAATACTGAATAAAAAAAAAATGTAAATATTAAATATTAGCAAACACAAAAGTATACATATTTCATGCATACACTTCCCCATAAATATATTTCTTCCTTTACAAAAATAAAATAAAATTAAAGCCTACCATTTCAACAGTTTTAATTGCTTTGCTTTATTTGCTTAAATGTGCTCAGTCATTTGTTCCTCATAACCCTGTGAAAGAGTTACATGTTTATTTCTCTGTTCACTTCACTGGCTAATCTCGTCATTAATAAGTCATAATTGCAGACATTAGATAACCACAACAGATTCCCCTCCGACTGAATGCTAAGCATTGTTAGCCAAGCGCTTAACTACTTCATATTTGCCCCTGTTCCACCCGGTGGAATCCATAGATTGTAAATGAGGTCTGATGATATACTCCACACTGCCTGGGCCCCTGCGTCAGGGCAGGGAGAGGCCATGGGGCACATTGTCCTCTTGACTTTCCGTGCAGCCTTTGTTTTTTTCTTTTTTCTCAACAAAGCGATCAAGTGGCATATCGCACATGACAGGATGTAAAATACATTCATTTGCATGAATTTAGAGACTGCTTTGACTTTGCTTTATGTGTGTGACTGACCGACGACTCCATAAAATTCACTTTATCAGCGGGGGTTCTGAGACCTCGCTAAATACTACGGCAATACTCCTGTCAACAGCCTGTCAATCATCAGAGGGCAAATGAGGTTGATAGGAGCTGCAGTCATATAGAAACGGAAAGGCATTTTAATAACAATGATTAGAACTCAACTACTATAAGTTAAACGTTTAGAGTGTGCATAAAAATTCTACATATAATGTTTATTATAATGTCACATTACTTTAGATATAAAAGAGTTAATGATAGGTGCATGGTCTTTAGGTGGTTAATAATAGGGTAAGTCACAGAACAAATAAATTACTAAATTTTTCCCAAAAGAAAAGAAAAAAAGAAGTAACCAGAATTAACGTCTGTTTTACAATACAAGAACGGATCAGTGTCACTCCTCCTCACTTGTCTTGGTTTCACAGTCCATTAAATTATTAACAACAGAGAGCAAACACAAAGGTGAAATGATGTTTCTGAAATGAGCTAAGTATTCCAATTTGACTCCATAATGTCAGATAGTATAATATACTCGGGGTAAAATTAGCTAACATTGCCTTGCATCCAATACTGAATTAAAAAAAAATGTAAATATTAAATATTAGCAAACACAAAAGTATACATATTTCATGTATTTCATGCATACACTTCCCCATAAATATATTTCTTCCTTTACAAAAATAAAATAAAATTAAAGCCTACCATTTCAACAGTTTTAATTGCTTTGCTTTATTTGCTTAAATGTGCTCAGTCATTTGTTCCTCATAACCCTGTGAAAGAGTTACATGTTTATTTCTCTGTTCACTTCACTGGCTAATCTCGTCATTAATAAGTCATAATTGCAGACATTAGATAACCACAACAGATTCCCCTCCGACTGAATGCTAAGCATTGTTAGCCAAGCGCTTAACTACTTCATATTTGCCCCTGTTCCACCCGGTGGAATCCATAGATTGTAAATGAGGTCTGATGATATACTCCACACTGCCTGGGCCCCTGCGTCAGGGCAGGGAGAGGCCATGGGGCACATTGTCCTCTTGACTTTCCGTGCAGCCTTTGTTTTTTTCTTTTTTCTCAACAAAGCGATCAAGTGGCATATCGCACATGACAGGATGTAAAATACATTCATTTGCATGAATTTAGAGACTGCTTTGACTTTGCTTTATGTGTGTGACTGACCGACGACTCCATAAAATTCACTTTATCAGCGGGGGTTCTGAGACCTCGCTAAATACTACGGCAATACTCCTGTCAACAGCCTGTCAATCATCAGAGGGCAAATGAGGTTGATAGGAGCTGCAGTCATATAGAAACGGAAAGGCATTTTAATAACAATGATTAGAACTCAACTACTATAAGTTAAACGTTTAGAGTGTGCATAAAAATTCTACATATAATGTTTATTATAATGTCACATTACTTTAGATATAAAAGAGTTAATGATAGGTGCATGGTCTTTAGGTGGTTAATAATAGGGTAAGTCACAGAACAAATAAATTACTAAATTTTTCCCAAAAGAAAAGAAAAAAAGAAGTAACCAGAATTAACGTCTGTTTTACAATACAAGAACGGATCAGTGTCACTCCTCCTCACTTGTCTTGGTTTCACAGTCCATTAAATTATTAACAACAGAGAGCAAACACAAAGGTCCACAGAAAAGGAAGGAATAAACACAGCAATCAAATCGAGGCTTTATAAAAGACTTCGAGGGGCCCGAAAACACTTCAGTGCGACAGCTGATTTTTCTGCTTAAAAAGCATATCTGATGAGATGCAGCATTCATGGAACAATAATTCAGCCCACATGCACATGCTGCTGTTGCCTACTAAATACAAGGGATTTTGTCAGACAATATAGATTCAAATCTAAAGCTTCTTCATGTAATATTATGTAAATATATGATATAATATAATATACAGGGTGTTTTTCTCTGCTGAGCACAATTCCTAAAATTTCACACTCTGCTATTTAGCTGTTCAGGAAAGTAAAAATTAAGAGTGTGGAGAAATGACCGCAAGATGTTATGGCTTCCTGAACCTATGTAAATAATATTTAATTTTTCCATGTATAATTTACCCTACACTTTAGGGGTCTTTAAATAGCTTAGAGTATTGAATTGCAAAGTCCCTATGTATATAAAATTGTCTAATGTAAACAATTTAATAATAAAAAAGGCAAAATTTCATTTTAATCAAACAATCTCATATCACAGAAAACTTACATAAAATTAGGCTGAACAAGAATGTGCAATATTTAAAGTAACAAAAATATTGACTATAATTAGTATTCATTATTTTATAAAAATTTGATTAGATTATGTAAATAATTTTATTAATTTAGGACTTTATCACATTTTAAATGATTTTATTTGAATTATTTTCTAAATTCAAATGGATCTCTTGAAAAACAGAGGATTATCTGAAGAGTTTCATTGTGATCTTGAATGACAGACTGTTTTTATTTGTTTCAGTGGCTCTGGGGACTGAATTTGGGGGCTCGCTGAAGACTTCAAAGAGAAGGTTAAGCTTTTCAGAATACTTTCTGTATATTTTTAACCATTTTCAGTACAATATGCAATATCTACAACTAGAGAAAAAATTCTTCACAAAAAAAAAAAAATCTGTGTCAAATGGGGACAAAAAATCTAGCTGTAAAAAAAAAAACCCATAAGCCATCAGTTCTGTGTAATTATGTAATCTACTAATGGGTAACAATTATGAAAACAATGGCAATGTTCACATATTGAAATGTGAAAAGAAGAAAAAGGAGGCCTCGCTTTACCCCGGCCTGGATAGGAGGATAACATATTTTTGAGGCTCAAAGGTGCTCTGCTCGCCTGGCAGCCCAGTCAGACACGAGCGAGCAGGGCCAGAGGGGCTGTGTTCTCCCTGCATCTCCCAGCCCGACGGACACCACCACCACAGTGCTCAGCACAGGATGCCAGCGTTGTCTTCTGGCACTTCCCGGGGCCTGTGCCGACTCAGCGTGGTCACACACTTACTCAGCAGCCACACCTTTACAGCGGACTCACTCACACAGAAAACACTCACACACACATCCACAGCAGCACACGCTCCAAGATCCTGGCCTGCTCCTCTCGTCACCGGCTGACGGCTGCACTCCAGCGCGAGCGATGCTAATTAAAGTCCACCCACAGCATGATTTACCGAGCACTGAGGTACCGAATGGAGCTACACAGCGAAATATTACTGCCTCTGAATCTCCTTCCTCTGTTTGGCTCTCTTAAAATCATTATTTCAAGACAAATACTCACCTCACTTGTCAAACATTAATTACAGCACAGGTCAGGTGAGGAAATGACAGAAACATCATTTGCAGGTCTGGTGAAGTTTTGCGGAGAATCCAGAAGATGGCAACCTATCTCTGATGCACACGTCTGAAAGACGTATTTAGGTATTTATCAAAGAATCAGTCATTGTTTTCTAAGTTTTATGGCGATACTGGAGGGTGATGCTCAGGTAAACATTGCTAATAATGCAAGCAAGAACCTCATAAAATAATTTCTTTGATCGACTTCTTTCAGAAGGCTCACAGGTACGACTCTAGCTGACAGGTAGAGTGCACTGAAATCTTCCTTCATACATGTTCAAATGTTAAAATAGCCTTAGGATTTACTTCATAATATCAAAATAAAGACTGCCTAGTGCTAGTATTATTAAAAAGTGAATGCTAAAGCAGTTTATTCATAATAAAGATTCCTCTGCCTCTGTAAAACCACTGCAATTCACTGTCACTTAAAGAAGAGTTACAGATTTATCATGGTAAACAACTTAATATTTGATATCAACAGAGATCTGCCTGCTCATGTTTAGCTTATTCCATGAGTGGCGTGAACATGCGATCATAACGCATTGGCCATCTAGGGAATTGAGAGATTACTGGCCAGATAAAAGCCACTTGCTGACGTGAACTTGAACCAGATTGAAAGAATCAAATAGGAGACCTCCACCGGTCACTTCTCCAATAAACCGTTTCCAAGTCAAACTCTCCAGCATGTTAGAAGAGAGTGCAAGTGTAATTATGCTAGATTGGACCATTTATGGTACTTATGTTCACGTATAACTAACATTCGCTTTCAAAAATAGGCATAATAACGTATTTACTGTGCAGTTTGACAAAAGGAATGCTCTCTTTATTTGTCGCCCTCAGAGGAAAAGGCACTGAGCATTGAGGCAAGAGAAGGACAGTGACTTTGCTCTACACTGTTGAATAGCCACTTGTGATCGCAAGCCGAGTGAAACGCGACACCATGAGACTTGACCAAATTAGAATGAAGCTTTACTCTGCTGGACTCTCTCTGCATCAAGACACTCTGGATTAAAAGCACGCTAGAGACGCAGCCCGCCAGGGACGGAGCGCTAGCGGGAAAGCAGCGCTCATTAAAATACACTCAAGGAGGACGAGATTGAGTGGAAAACGAAAGAATGAGGAATAGATGGTCCTGTTTTTAAAAAAAAGTCCTCAGACTAGTTCAGACCACCACAAATTCCAGGGCTTTTTCAGCTGGTGAACTAGAATAGCCAAAATATTAAATAAAATGTAAAAATATACAGTCTGTCCCGTTTTTCATACTTCTGCACTACTCATTACAAGTAGTATGAGCATTATGTTCACACAAAATTACTATGAGGTCAAATGTGGTGGAAACTTGCAATATTTCTCTACATTTGTGCAAGAGGAAGCCCATGAGTGTGGTTTGGAAAAAAAAAAAGAAAATTGTTGAGATGGCAAACTTCTGAATGTTCTGTGGAGAGAAAGCCACTGCAAAAATGAATTTATAAATACATATTAAAAAAAAAAAATCTTTGTTGTCTCATTTTTCAGGCAAAATACCTAAAAATTGATACTTTTACTTTGAAAAGCAACACGTATAAGAAGATGTGTATTATAGTATATATCTTATAATATATAATGAAATAATATATATATATATATATATATACTTACGGTCTACTTACAAACAGCAACAAATAGGTGTCAGTAGTCAAGAAAACAAGTCAAGGATTTTCCTTCGACTGAAAAATGGCAAAAAGGTTTAAAATTAAAATCCTTTGAAAATGCTTACACTAGATTACTAAGTATATAACTAAGTATATACTGTATAGTACATAAAGTAGTATATATTAAGTATATTAACCTTGTTTTATTTTTATTTATTTTTTGTTTTTCAGATGATACTAGTTGATCGTGTAAAACCTCACCAAATTCGTTGTTCTTTGGCAGAACATGACTTTAAATCAAGAGTGGCAGACCACTGTTTAGAGACAAGGGATGCCAACTAATAGTGTCTGGGATCAAAGACCTGATCAAAACATGACATTGTATGTCAGATCCAACAGAGCCGATCACGTGAGTTTAGAAAAATGTACGGAACTTCCAGTTGATCAGCTATTCTGAGATGAAATGTTCTCATCAAAGCTGGAACACCTAATGGGAGAATCACAGTCTCGGTAAAAACAGTACCGTTTTCTCCGGGGCATCCGTACACATTTGTGTCCGCAGCTGAGAGCGAGCGTCCCGGCCCAGTCCCTAGTTTCATGTGGGGCTTTGACTCGTGCTACCACCCTCCCTATAGTGTCACTTTTGATGCTCGTGGTAGGATCCATCATGTGGTTGGCAGGCTGGCTGATAAACAGGCCGGTCCCATGGGAATGTGTGTGTGTGTGTGTGTGTAGGCTCTCCAACAGCTGGGTGGAGGAGCTGAAGAGTGGTGGAGCTTGCAGATGTGAATCTGGAAGCGACAGAAGGTATTGGCGTACACATGTTTGTTTTTCCACCTCTCCTGGAGGAAAAAGGAGGCCCTTGATCTAGTGCTGAGCAAAACAGTTAGCTTTTGTTTCAAGAGATAAAAACCAGTGTTGCTGTGAGGAGGGGCCAGAAAATGAAAGAAAGAAGTGGGGGAGGGGGGGTCGCTTGAAGTCCGGAAACTGAACGAGGAGACTGGGTGGTCACTTGCAGCCTGTCGTGACCCTTGACCTGGTGTACACATAATCAAGAGACTCCCTCTAAAACACTGTTACACAATCAACAGTTATCATGAAAGATCACATGCATCAAAAGTGTCTCTCACCTTGTCCATTAATTTCTGTCTTTTTGCCTAGTTTCTCTATCTTTATCTGTCTGTGACTACTGGACTTGGTGACTTCTAAGCAGGAGACAGCTATATAAGTTTTCCAGGGTGTACCGGAGACCCCTGCAGTCCATGCTGTACAGGGGGCTGCTAGAGTGAGAGACTATATAATATTGTTCATTTTTAATTCATGTTCATTCTTTAAAAAGTGTATACAACTTTAAATGTTAAATTGTATTTGTTAAAAAGAATACAAGTTAAAAATGTAAGAAACAAATCCATCATTAAGGGTGCTTTTTGTTTGTTTGTTTGTTTTTGTTTTACTTCAAACCATTGCTTCCAGCTAAAATACAATTCCTCTATCCATAATATTGCTTTCTCCAGTGAAAACGTTGTCTCGGCTGAATCAGGAGACAAATGTGCACAGATCAATCACTGTTTACAAGCAAAACTAGTCCAAAACCTTCTAAACAAATATGTCAGTGGATTTTGATGTGAGAGGACAACAGGGAAGGGACTTTTTGTTTAGACTCTCATTCTGACGGCACCCATTCACTGCAGATAATCTATTGGTAAGCAATTGATGTAATGCTAAATTTATCCAAATCTGTTCTCATGAAGGAACAAAACTCATCTACATCTTGGATGGCCTGAGGGTGAGTACATTTTCAGCAAATTTTCATTTTTGGGTGAACTATTCCTTTAAATTGGATAGCTCACCCAACATCATTTAATCATCCTCATGTTGTTCCTGCACCTTCATGACTTTTGGTCTTCTGTGAAACATAAAGTAAGATTTTGAAAAATTGCATGAACACAAACAGTTCAAAATATGCTTTTGTGTTCTGCAGTCAGAATGAAGTCATATGGGTTTGGAACGACATGAGGGTGAGAAAGATCTCTGCCCTTACAAAATGGTACAGTGCTTGGAAATTTAGCATGGTACTGAAATAACACCATGTTATTTTTAATTGGCTTGTTTTGATTGGTGGAGCTGTTTTCATTTGTTAACTTTGGCACATACACCCTAATAACCTTCAAATATATATCGTCTGATTATACATGCCCACGAGTGCTTTTGTTCAAAGCGCTGTGTGTGTGTATGTGTGTGCTAGTGGTGGCAGCCTGTTAGTATTCTGCCTTGACGACTCCATCAGCCCAGTCTCAAGGTAGCTGTCAATCAGAATGCATCATTTAATTCAACAGCACTCCAAGGACTTTTCCTCCTGCAATGCCCATGACAGCACAACTATGGCTCTATTCACTGATGTGCACAGTTGTATTTGCAATGTTCTAATAATTAGAGCGAGTGAGAGAGAGGATGTGGAGAGGTGAAGGAAAAAAAACAGCAACAAGTCTCAGTACGCACACTGAAGATGGTTCATTTTCGAGAGCGACACTGGAAGTGAGGGGATTCTGTGGCACGGCGCTAAATACCAGTGACAACACTGTATTCATGCTCTTTGGAGAGACATGAATTCATTCTCAGCTCACTCTAATTAGATTAATGGTGTTGTGGCATACAAAGTGGGCCCACTTCACATTAGTTAACGTACGAATGAAGATAAACACTTATTTCAAATCCAGGCAGAGAAAAGCAGTGGCCAGGGTAGTTAGCATAGCCCTTTATGGTGCAATGAGATGTTAATTGTCTGCCATTACCTCTAAACTGCTTGCTTGCTGTATTAATCACAGTGCTAATTGATGCAGAGATAGAAATGTAGCCACGGGGCGAGAACGTGGAGGAGAGAGTTGTAGATGGTAGATAAAGGATTTATCGTGTGAACCATATGGAGATGACATGGCTTTGAATACTTCTAAACATGCCTAGTAGCACTACTTTCCTCAACAAGTTCTATTCTGCGGTGAGGGATTTTTATAAATTTTTTACTAACACTTTTTAATTTAAGAGAAAGACACTTCAAAAGGGTGGTGAAGCATGAATACCAGATGCAATGTGTGTGTGTGTCCATATGTACTCAACACAGTGATGAACAACAGAGGCATGAAAGAAACAAAGGGTATTTCTAATCTTGTATTAGAAATAACCTGTTTTATAAATAATAAAATGCACAGAAATAGCTATTAAATGTCACGTAGTGAGTAAAATTATTCTAAACAGAATTTGTTTCTCTTTCTTACATAAATGTGCGTTTGTTTTTTATGACTACACTTAATATTTGTCACACCACAGGGAAATTTAAGTAAACTGCAAAAAGTTAAAAAGTAATTGAAACCATGCCATCCACGGACAAAGAGGCATGACTTAAAAATAAATAAATATTCGAGATTATTTTAGGTAAAAAAGTATAGAATGTGTCAAACAATCACTCATGTCCTTAAACTGAAAAGTCTGTCATCACCACCATAATGTCACTCAAAACTTCTATGACTTGTAGAAACTTTTTTCCTGTAGACAATACAGTAAAATGCGTAGTTATCATTATATCAGTTTTCTTATTCTCAAGTAATATTGTGAAATAATATTACATTTTAAAACAACTGTTTTCTATTTTAAAATGTTTAAATGTTTTACATTTATTTCTGTGATGGCAGCCATCATTTTAGTATTTAGTGTTGCATGAAACTTCAGAAATCATTCTAATGTGCTGATTTGGTGCTCATAAAACTTTCTTTATAATTATCGATGTTGAAAACAGCTTAGTTTTGCGGAAACTGTGACACCTTATTTTCAAGATAGTTCGATTAATAGAACGTTCGTTTAAAAGAACAGCATTTTTTATTTGAATCTTGTGTAATATCATACATATCTTTACTGTCACTTTTGATCAATTTAATGCATCCTTTCTGAATAAAAGTATTAATATCTTTAAAAGAAATCTCACTCACCCAAATGATTGTATATACATAGTCTGATATATACATTTTCATAATGTGCATGATGCACCTGTGTGTAATGGTCAAAGTTAAACAAAAGTAAGTTCAATGCACACAAGGCTTACAACCCCATTACTGTAGCAATCAGGGTAAGTCATGTACCACTTCACAGACCAAACACATGGAACAGAAGAGAGGAGGCAAAGAGAACAGCAAAGAAAAACAGAGGGAGAAGATTGCTTTGTCATATGGAAGAGAGGAACAGTGAAAACAGATGAAAGGACCTGAAGGAAGACTGTGCACACCTCAGGGGGCACCAGTGGCCACCTGTGTGCGGGATGCGGGGTCCAGTACCTCATGACTCCCTCCCTGCAGTCAACAACACACACACACACAAAAAACATGAGCTAATATTAAGCTGAACTCTATATGCATGTTAATGTGTTTGCTGGGCTTTGGACTTGAAACAATTCCACAAAGTTCACTCAGTCAGTGCTCTTGAATTTCTTTGTATGACTAAATATTCTCAAACAGGCCACCTAAATGCATTGCTGCTTCACCAATTATAAATGCATACTGGTGTGTCAAAATCAATTTTGATGCACCTAAAAGAGTCATGCCTAATCCTAGGCACAAGAACTAGAGTGTGCTCATGAGGTCATGTTTTTAGAGCAACCCGATCCAGCTAAGCTGAGACTAACTACCTCAAACACACACAAAGCTTTACACTTTGTATGTCTTTACACATACGCCATATCTACAGTAACAGCCAGAGCCAGTCAACGTAGTAAAACAACTATCTTATCCTATCTTACTATTATTATAAAAAAAATAGACACTGAAACATGAAAATAAATGAGTTTAAAATCTCTCCAGAAACCAGGACATGTTGTTTCTCAAACAGTTTGTCCACAGTGTGGCTGCTCAATTACGCAGGTGTCTGGAGTTCCCTGGACTTGTCTTTAATATGTCTTTTTGTCCCTGTCAAATCACCATGAATTCACTGCTGTTGATGATAATAATAGTGTTGGGTATTCATTGATTTGCCGCGGCCCCTTATTGTGAGCTAATGCCAGAAGACACTCATCTCTCCCTTTAATTAGGCCCTGGACCAGTCTCTTTTTTGATGTAGTTACTCTGTGGATACAGACAGCCAATGCCTTTGTTAGCACCCTTGGCTTTGGCCTTTGAAAAGATAGGTTCTGACAACTTATTTGCAAAGGAGACTAAAGGAAATGAAATGTTTAACAAAAAGGATCTGAAAGGCGTTTTTAAGCACTTTTGCTCATTATCAACTTTGTAAAGTCATAGAAAACAACTTCTCTCTTTGGTTAATCTCCAGGTGAGGACATATGAAGATGCTACTTAACACTGATTCTGGAAACTGTAGCAAAACAGGCACAATGGTTGTAAAAGAATGCGTCAAAAAAGAAATTATACACAAATTACAAAACTAAAAAAGCAAACACACACAAAAAGGAAGGCAAAGCCATCTAGAAAATAGAAAAAAAGCGTGTGGCCAGCACACAGTGTCTTCATGAGTTCCCAGTCATTTTTTTTCTTATCCACGGGAGTCTAATTACCTAAGCACTGCTGCCCGCTTTCAATCAGAGTTAGCGAAAATGACATACTCCTTTGTTCCTTTCTCATATCACACATGATGCACTGTCATTCTTCTCGCCACTGAGCCTAGAGTAGTATCTTTCCCAGGCTGCCATCTGTCCCTGGCGTGGCCCAGTTATGTGGGAGACCATAATTCTCCTCCGTCATGGTGGCTGCACATATTTCATGCTTGTTCCTGGCTTTCTTTATGCCAACTATTAGCAGCTTTGAGGACTTTGGGTCAGCTTAATAATCATTTAAAGGTTTGTTAGGCACTGACCCTGCAAAATGGCCCCCCAAATTGAAAAGTTATTCACCATGTCCTTCATCGAGTGTATCTTCACAGCACTCTTGTTCTCAAAAAAGAACTTTTCATCAGGGATGCTTCGTTTTTTAAGGATGCTATTAGATTTGGGATGCTTGAAAATAGTCTTAACATGTTAGGCAGTGGTCAAGCTGTAACTGCATTATTACATTTAATTTGGACACAATAGTCGCTAATTCTAATTCTTTTGATTTATAATTTTGCCTTGTAAAAACATCTAGTCTCTATGTATCAGTGACTGTCATTAGTGTTTGGTGGAAAAATTGTAAAAAAATATATATAGAAATAAGTGCTCACAGAAGTTAAAAAAATATTAGTTTGCATTTTTTTTTTTTTTTTTTACTTATTTTAAACAAATGTATTAATTGAACTTAAAATGCCAATTTGCCTTGACTTCATTTCTTTGCCTTGAAATCATAATTTTATTTTATATTGGTTATCTCAAACTGCTGAAAAAAATAACATGAATAATGTCAAAAAATTGCAAGACAACACATTAAAAGTGCTATTATTTGGCACATGAAACAAATAGGAAATAAACAGATGATTACAATGGAGAAACACATCCTGACATCACAATACAACACAATGCAAGTTACTAATGCATGCTGGGAAAAGGGGTGAATAAGCCTGAACTATTAAAACATTTTTTCAATTTGGTTCTATTTGAACTCAAGAAGCACCGAACCAACAAGTGCCTGCTGTGCTTGTTGTCACAACTTTAGTACTGCATAAGAAAAAAAGCTGCATCAAGTTGCATTACTTGTGTTCCTGGAAGCTGGAAGCTGCAAAAACTAAGTAAACCATAAAACTACAATAATCAAAAAAACTCTGGTTATTATTTAGCTTTATTCACTTTTTCACTCAACAATACACAAAATGCACGATCAATAGATTGAATGGAAAGCCTACCAGGGGGTGGCAGCCTACATGTGAATCATAGATGGCTCTGTTTGTGTCTGCATGACTGGGTGAAAGTCATGGTCTTATCATAACTCATATTTAATGCAAGGAAGGGTGAGAGTTCAGACCTTGTCCTCATTACATGGACCTCATGACCTTTAGCATGTTGCCCATCACTCTTGGACATTGCATCATCCTCCCCAGCTGTCCGGCTGTTGTATATATAGCTGGTGCGGACACCCTTCATACAATTCAGTAGAAGACTAGGAAGTTCCATCATAAAATCAATCAGGGAAAGCACACTGGGGACCGTAAATCACAGATTTTTGAGGAGCACTTGAAGGTCTGGGAAGTGCATATTTCCCCATTATACTTCACAGGAAGCCCCACATTCTCCTCCTGAACCCAGGTCACATGGGGTCACAACCTTGGGAAGGCTATTGTACATATATAACTATGGCAACCACGGCATAAGAAACACAACAGCGTCCCCCATCCACACCCTCCAATACATAGGTTAAAGGGGTCATATGATGCTGCTAAAAAGAACATTATTTTGTGTATTTGGTGTAATGAAATGTGTTTATGCGGTTTAAGGTTCAAAAAACACATTATTTTCCACATACTGTACATTATTGTTTCTCCTCTATGCCCTGCCTTTCTGAAACGCGTCGATTTTTACAAAGCTCATCATTCAAAAAAAGCGAGGTGTGTTGTGATTGGCCAGCTATCCAGTGCGTTGTTGCAACTTTACAGATCTCCTTTATGCACCAAGAGCTTGTAACACTCCAAAGAGAAAGGAAAAATTGAAATCGCATCATATGACCCCTTTAAGTCAAAAGAACTGTTTAGATGCACAATGTGGACTAAGTCAGCTGTAAAAAAAAAAATATAGAAAATGATAAGATAATGTCTCTCATATCTGATTTTATAGGCAACTACACCAGTCATAAAATTGTTGGAGTGCTATAAAACACTAAAATAAAGTATAGATTAAAGTGCTACCTTCTTAAAATATTAATATTAGTAACATTTTTGCATGATAAAATGCCCTTAAGAACTAGCTCTACGATAAAGAACAGGCAGTTAGATCAGCCATTTGTTTTCTTAAATCAATGTCTTAAATGAAAATAATAATAAATCACAATACGAAATCTAATGTAATCTAATTTAGTATAACCTAAGGAAACTAACTTTACAACAGCAACATTTCCTGAATTAACATTAGCTGAATAATGATGCTATTGCTTTCTGTAGAGCTGCTTATAGCTGAATTGAACTGGTTTTGTAATTGATGAACTTTGACACAGTGAACTGAAGTGAAACAACACTGAACTAAATTAACTAAATTGAATAACAACACTATTATCTTCAGTAGAGCTGTTTTACATCATAATTGATTGATTTTACAACATTACCACTGTTATTTTGGTGTTTATTAATATGAAGCTGCTTTGACACAATCTGTCCAAATCACACTTAACTATAAGTGTTCAGCTCTAATTAGTCTCATAAATTCAGGAGGGCAGCAAGGATCCCAAAGCTATGACAGGGCAGACTGACAGGTAAGCTGCTGTAAGGCTGTACAAGTGGCAAAACAAAAGCAACAGTAGGGTTGACAGGACTCACAGTCTCATTTGATATCCAACCTGAGACATCTCACATCACTGACTCCAGCCAGCTCTTGTATTCCTACTATGGCAGCTGGGCATGGTGCCACTGTTATAACAGGTAAACATGTCATAACACTGGCCTAAAAAAACAAGGCTTTTTGGCTTTTCTATTTGATATTTGTGAATATGATCAGCAGGCTGATTAGAATGAGAGTGGTGGAAAACAAGAGTGCAGGTCAAGCTGGCAGTGCTGTAATTTCATTGCCTGCTATTTAGAAGACATTTTTAACAAAAGTGAAATGTGTACTAATGGCAGGGACAGTGTCCCTATAGAACAAGCTAGTGTTGTGTGCCTTGCTCGAGGGCGCAATGATGATATGGTTCACAAGGTACCTCACAGTTCATGAGTCACTCACACCCTGGCCTGAACCAACAATCTTTGATTTAGCAGCACAGAGGCTCAGACACTGTGTGTGGACAAACCTAGAGACAAAAGAATGAATAATGTGAAATATTACAGTTTAAAACATCTTTTTTAAATACATTATACAATGTTATTTGTTCCTGTCATGACAAAGCTGACTTTTCAGCAGCCATTACTCCAGTATTCAGTGTCACATGATCATTTCAGATTAGAAATCATTGTACTATGATAATTAGGTGCTCAAGAAACATTTTTAATTATCAAAGCTGAAAACAGTTGTGCTCCTTAATATTTTTTGTCAAAACCAAGATACATTTTTTTCAGGATTTTTTTTTTTTTGATGAGTAGAAAATTCAAAAGAACTTATTTTAAACATTATACATTTATTAACTAATGCCTCATTGCTAAATAAAAGCATTAATTAAAAAAAAATCTTAGTGACTTCAAACCTTTGAACAGTGTACACATACACTGTAAAAAGTAATCACTGAATCTACTTAAGAAAGCGAGTAAACATAACTGATTTTTACAAATTTCCTATTGAGCCATACCTAACTCACTGCATTTAATGCCACATCTACTGCAATAAATTTGGAAGGTACAATTGTATTGGATGTTCTGGAAAATCCTCTCCAAGACATATGCCTGCACTTTGGACTAATTTATGCTATGAAATTATAGTATCCTCCAGTACTGAAGGACACCTTTGATTTCATTCAATGGCTGAACCTAGAATGCAATCTCTGAAAAATCTTCTGATGTAGAAAGATGTCATTGTGGCGTGATGGAGCATTTTTCAGTGTAATTGTTCATGATTGACCATTATTGATTTAGAAAAAGGTAATTCTAGAAAATGGTAAATCTAGATTTACAAGGTGTCATAAAAGGGATGTTGATGGGTTTTTTTCTATTTATTTCCTGAGTGCAGTATGTGCAATTTTTCTTACAATGTTAAATTGTTGATTTGATAGCATGCTTAAAAAGTATGACTTGAAGTAACATTGTTTTATTAAACAAATAAATGCCCTATTGTTGTGCTAACAATCTGTTTTCTGTCTTTGTATTAACAACTTTTAAGTTTTGAGTACTGCTTACTTGAGAAATTTAAGGCAATCAGTTTCCACACATTTTTCTAGTAATGTGAACAAAGCAGACTTGTTAAGAGAACTGTTTTGTTTTCTGTGCACTAAGCTTAACTTAAATCTCTAAGTTGGCTGAACTTGTCAAATTGAGTTACCAACACTCAAGTTTTCTGGTAACCTATACATATACACAAGTTACCTATACAAAGTTACAGTAAGTTTTATTAACTCAAAAATGATAAACTAATTTGCTTGAGAAATTTGAGGCAATCAGTTTCCACAGGTTTTCCAAGTAAGGTCAACTCATTACTTTTTACAGTGTATATATTGTAGAGTTAACCAATCATATACACACATATGTTTGCGTTTCTTGTAACAGTAAATGGTTTTATGTCAGCCTACCAATGATTGTTAGCATGACTCAAACAGAGAAAAATATAGTCAACATCCACAAAATAATTTCACCCTTTTTCTTTCTCTTTTAATTTTTCAATATATGTATCCAAAAGCATGGTATCAAAAGTTGCTTTTTTAATACTTCTGTTCCAGTTTGACAGGCTAACACCCATGGAGGCCATGCCAAATGTGCCTAGAAATAACACCGGGCCTCCCTACTGTCTCTGAGATTGCCCACCTAGGAGCCTGGCACACACCATGGCGCACGCAAAAACCCTGGTGGATTATACTCATGTAACATATTGCATAATGAAATGCAGACTTCAAGCTTTCCTCATTTTTCTGCCCTCATTGTCCCATTCGGCTGCCGACAGGCAGGCGCAAATAATTGCTCTGGCTGCTTCTGGGCCCCACCTTACCCATTCCAGACGGGAATATCTGAAACACGAGTCATTAATAACAATGACACAAAGCGTTACTACATAAACACTTAGCGATTAGTGGGCACTGCGCGCCACGCACCTCCACCACTCTCCTGTTCCCCTGTAATCAGAGCAGTGAGGTAATGAATGTGGAAGACAACCCCTCTGCTGGGCGGAAAGGGAGATAAAGTTGAAAGTGATTAAGAAAAGGCGGGAAGTGAAGAGGAGGTGGTTGGAGACACTGCTATGGGGTCCTGACAAAAGGTGCAGGTGTAGCAGTAGGTACATTCTGGACAGGAGCTGGTCTGACAGGTGACCACAAAACTACCGAACAAGCAGGTAATTACTCGACCAAGGTAATTTACTGGATTAAGTACCATTTTTGCCGCCCTAACGGTGTGACTGTGTGCAATTATGCACAGAGGTCTAACAATGGAACATGTGTGCCATTCATGAGGTGTCACCACGTCAACTGTGGACACAAAGAATGACAGAGACAAATGAATGCTCAAAATGAAAGGTAAGTGTTGACTGACTTCAAACATTACTTTACGCTGGCATAAGCAAGCAGAAGTGTGTTATTTTGATGCCTATAATTACGCCAATTTCAAAATAAGAACATTTTATAGGAAAGCTGCATCTTTAACTTGCTGAAGATGACTGGCAACTCCGACAGCTACACTAGCTGATACAAATGCAGTCTATTTTTTTTTTTTAATATCACATCATTTTAACCTGAGGTGAGACATAGTGAGCATTCATATGTATCTGTGTTGCTTTGTTTCATGTACAGATCTTATCATTTATAAGACACATTATTAGGCCTCCTCTGTGACAAATATACAAACTTGAATGATCATTTACATATCCTCTTTTTAAGTTTTAGTCTGACAATTTATTGAAAATACAGGCGATTCCAGATCCTATTTATTTATAAGACCCCCTGTCTTTCATCTCTCAGCCCCCTATAAATCTGAGGTTAACAGCTGTCAGCACTCTTTAAAGAAACTTTTAAAGAAGATTATATGATGTTTACTGGAAAAAGCTATCAGAGCTTCCAATCTGGCCCAAATCTTTAATTCACTGTATGTATATGCTCAAACAAACACACACATTCATGTAAAGCTGCATCTGTTGCTGCATGTGCATGTGCTCTTCAAATACTACTTTTCTCCCCGTCCATTTTTTTATATCAATCAGGATACAATCAAGATCTCTTCTTTAAAACCCACATTAATTTCTGTTTGATGTCAATGATTCAAATAATACATTTAAAATCATACCCACCAGCACAGCAAGCGCAAATGATAAAAGCTTGTGTGAAATAACGCACCTCCCTGCTCATACAATCATTTCAGCAATAACGTAATATTGAGGAATAAAAGGCCCTAATAAATGAGTTGGAGTTGTCCGCTTCCTGACGCAGTCTCTACCCTGTGCGTGAAGACATCATTATGCTGAGACAAATGAGTGCGTGTATGTGTACGCGGGTGCGTGCGGATGTGTGCACACGAGCGTGTTTGTGTGGATGGGAGTCTTAAGAGCTCACTCAGAATTCACATCCATCTAGACGAGCGGCGGGCTGATAATAAACGCCCCTCAGCCTGATGATGGCTTAATTAGCAGTGTAAAGAAAGTGTTTAATCTCTGACCCGTTTCATGTTCTCGCCACTCTCTTTCTCCAGGAGTGTGTGTGCGCGTGTAAAAGACACTGCTGCGTCCCACTCGTAGAGAGACCCCTGCCGTCTTCCAGGGGCCTGTAGGGTGCAATTAGAAACCACTAAATGAAGTTGACTATACGGTTTCATTTTTCGCTTTCTCTTCCTCCACCCCCTCCTCCTCTTCAGCCTGCGTAATTAACATGGAAAACTATGCATTGTGCCAGAGACAAAAGTCTAGAATCTCAAAACAGCTGCTGTTGAGAAGGAAAAAATTGCTTTGTTTCCATGTTCACATATTAATACTACATTATCATCATTTCATGTACTACATTTAGGGGTATAACTGTCAGCACCTTCAAAAGGTACTAATGTGTACCGGTAAAGGGATAGTTCAACCAAATATGTCAATTCTATCATCATTTACTCACCCTCATGTTGTTCCAAACATGTATGTCTGTCTTACTTCTATAGGACCATAAAATAAGATACTTTAAAGAAAGCTGGTGTCCAACTCACACTAAAATCCCATTAAATTTCATTTAATTTCTTTCATTGGACAGACAAAAAACAGCCAGGTGTGGAACAATGTGAGGTTTTAGGTTAATGATCACAGAATTTAGCTGAATGTCATTTAAGTACTAATATGAACCCTTCAGGGGTAGGTAGGATACAAAGGTGTAGCTTTTAAGGGTATTGGCCCAGAAATCCCAGCTGTTGTACCCCTAAAGATGCTATTTTACACACTTGCATGCCTTTAAAAAACACTCAATTTAATTCCAAGTGAAACTGTTGTGACGGAATTTTGAACAAAATTGAGAGAAAAGCGTGCAACAAATATTAACATATTCATCGAAATGCCACTCCCAGCAGTATGGGTGGTGTCAAGATGTTTGCTAACAGTATACCACTGCTCAGGCATTTCAAAAAATAAAAAAAAAGCGAAGAAAGAAAAGAACTTTGCCATGAGTATATCGGGGTCTTCAGTTGTCCAGTTCAAGAGTGATATATGACACAGTGTTACAAACCAGCCAGCCCCATTAACAGTCGTCAGGAGGCTCCAAGGACCGCTAAATCCCTGCGTCTCAGCTACACAAACAAAGTCAATCCACCTGAGACGGCAGGGGACAGGATGCCGGGCTACTTATAGCAACCTGAGAGCCGCAAACAAGAATGGCAGGAAAGCTGCTCAAGCCCAGATGCTTTGAAGTGCCCTACCGCTAAACTAGTTCGATCGGACAGGCCAGCATCTTTGAAGGCAGGTTATCCTCAACAGCCGCGTGTCCTGTTGTGAACGAATTGTTTCCTCTTTCAATTTGTCTTTATTTTTTTGTTGAAACTGACACTTGGCAATTGTTCTACTGGGTGAGGCCGGGTTCTGCTAAATGTGAGGCTCTACCGGTGACTGTGCAGTGTTTTCTAGTAGCGAGTCAGGTGCCGGGTCTGAAGTAGCGAATCAGTGCAGGTGACACTGCTGTGACACTCCAAAGGAATCTCCTGTGGGGTGACCTCCCACTAACTGGCCATTTCCTATGTCCACTGTGTCGTGACCTTTTCTGCATCGGCCAAGTGAAGCCATTAGTCATGGGAGTGAGGTCATTCTACAGGAACACCATGCATCACGCTGTATATTATGGAGGCTATGAGATGTCAGCATTAATCTTTCTCATTTCTGTGGTTTTAATGATGGCCTTTGACTCCGACAAACTCAGTTCATAAAAGCATACAGAAACTTTCTCTGTAGGATATGATGTGAAAGAGTTTCAGAGTTTTGCGCATCAAATGCGATTACAAACTTTGGGAGCACGGGAAACGTGTGACAGGGCTAAAGCGGTTTTCCAGTAAATGCAAAAGTGTGGTTGTATAAAGTGGCAAAGGAAGACATGCTCTGGTTGTTGAGAGCACAACGTGACCCCTTATGTGCACAATCAAAAGCATGATTTTTTATTTTATTTTTATAATTCACGTTTATAGTGTACACTTAGTAGAAGCGGCACATAATAACACACACAAACATGTCCTCTGACGCAGGGCTGGACTATATGGCCAAAATTTATATCACGGTATATTTCTTAATTTCGGTCGATACGATATAATTCCGATATCGATACGAACACCTTTGTAACATTATAAACGCCTTTATCATCACTTTTGATCAATTTTAAGCATCCTTGCTAAATAAAAGTATTAATTTCTATAATTTCTTTCCCCAAAAATAATACAAATTATACTGAATGGAATAGTGTATAATGTTACAAAAGCTTTTTATTTCAGATAAATGCTGATCTTTGGATCTTTCTATTCATCAAAGAATCCTGAAAAAAAATGTACTCAACTGTTTTAAATACTGATAATCAGCAAATCAGCATATTATACTGATTTCTGAAGGATCATGTGACACTGAAGACTGAGTAACGATGCTGAAAATTTAGCTTTGATCACA
>NW_015637147.1:225218-226964 GCF_001515625.1 Sinocyclocheilus rhinocerous
ACTGACCCGAAACAATAGGTAGTCCTACAGAATGTAGGCTAGATATAGGCAGCAGTAATTTATAATCTAATATAATGCACGCAAATTTGTTCTTTACAGAACGGAGCGGGATCTGAGCGGGAATTGGTTTACGGTGAGCGTGAGCGGAATATTAACGGAGCGCTTGCTTGGGCGGTTAGAGCGACTGAGCGGAGCGCACGTCCATAGAGCGGAAAACGTAGCGGAGCGTCACACCGCTCCGCTTCGCTCACATGCTCTGATCACAGGAATAAATTACATTTTAAAATCTATTCAAATAGAAAGCAATTTTAAATAGTAAAAATATTTCAACATTTTACTGTTTTAGCTGTACTTTGGATCAAATAAATGCAGCCTTGATGAGCAGAAGAGAATTCTTAAACAAAAAAAACATTACAAATCTTTCTGTTCAAAACTTTTGACTGGTAGTGTAGGCTGATTATTTTTATAGATTGAAACAAATGTGCTTCAGCCAGAAAAAAAGGGTATGAAAAGTGCTCCGAGTCGCTGCAGAAAACAAAAAAAATCCAACAACAACAAAAACTGGAAATGTTGCTGGAGACAGGCTTATTATTGAAAATGCAAACTGATTCTCTGACAGCAGGAGGCGCTTTTAGAGTGATAAAACTAGCGGTTTGCCTGGTAACGGCTGTAATCACAGCAGCTATGAACGCTACTTTATCAGATAAAAATGAAAATGTCATCAACACTTTTCTGAAGAGAGTCGGTTCCCTTCAGAGATACATTCATATAAAACACCCGTGCCGCGTTTTGATTTTGAAACGTGCAGTGCTCATGTTTATTCAACGAAGTCAAACGCCACAAATAAATCAATGTATGGGAAACACTGGTAATGTATATCGAAATATCGGAAATGTGTTTAAAAATCATATCACCGTTATTGAAAAAAATTATATCGTGATACATATTGATATTGAATTATTGTCCAGCCATACTCTGACGGTGATAAGATTAGCAAAACATCAACTGTGTAATGTAAGAGCAAGGAACAGGAAGTTCACAGATAATCCTCGAATCTGAACATTTATTGAACACTTTTGATACAGTATGCCTACTGCTAATTTCGAAACACAGTACTAAAATAAGTTCAGAAAGCACACTGAGTTGGATGTGGTGCTAATAAATGTTTTGTCACTGACAACACTAGCAGGTTGTGTGATTACCAATATGAAATACCCCCCTAGATTTTACATACAATCAGGACTGATGCTTTTTTCAGTCT
Source organism: Sinocyclocheilus rhinocerous (assembly GCF_001515625.1). Lineage (NCBI taxonomy): Eukaryota > Metazoa > Chordata > Actinopteri > Cypriniformes > Cyprinidae > Sinocyclocheilus > Sinocyclocheilus rhinocerous. The sequence goes on from NW_015637147.1 coordinate 226,480, forward strand.
CTGGATTTGCCCAGGAAGGATGTGTGCAGTTTCTCTCCTGTGTATCCTATTACCCACTTGAAATCTGATATAAATCATATTTGTTTTATTTAGGGGTGCTCCGATTGATCGGCTACCGATCACTATCGACCGATAATCACGTTGGGATGATCGATCGGCGGTCTCTAAAAGACCGATCTCAAAAAAACGATCTCAAGCTGATGACACTGCCGTGAGAGGTTTGGCATGACATGCAGCTGCACCGTCTCAGTCTCTGTCCAGCGCGGGTGAAATAATTATAATGCTGAAGGTGAGGTACACAGGAATTGTCACTTGCACTATCGAGGCAGAGTCACATCGTCACTAAAGTTTATAAATTGCATTACATTTTAATTGTAAAAGTTTTTAACCATTCAGACCTCGCACGCTCTCCTGGAGACCGTGCGCTCATGCACACTCGTAGCGCACACACATAATGCCAGGTTCACATTACTCCATTTGCAGTG
>NW_015637147.1:237013-237178 GCF_001515625.1 Sinocyclocheilus rhinocerous
CACTCGCAGCGCACACACATAATGCCAGGTTCACATTACTCCATTTGCAGTGCGTATGTGGTGCGTATTTTTTCCGCGCTCATGTTAACGGATGAATAAAGCGTGCACACTGCAGACGGCTGCGGTCCGGCAGTGCGTTCCACGAGCGGTGCGTCTGCAGCAGTG
>NW_015637147.1:237396-261461 GCF_001515625.1 Sinocyclocheilus rhinocerous
GAATTCCCCCCATTTTCAAAAATGAAATTCAGGCCCTGAATAAATGTCTAAAAATCCTGAATGGAGTATCACTATAAATAGTTATAAATTATAAAAAGAAGGCTTTAAAAATATCGGTATCGGTATCGGCAGATACTGCTTTCTGTGATCGGTGATCGGCCTCAAAAACCCTGATCGGAGCACCCCTAGTTTTATTACCACAGCCAATGAAATCAAGGCTCAAAGCATCATTGTGATTAATGAAAGCAACGCCCTTTTTCTGTGGGTGAAGAGAGGGCATCCTCATCCAACTGGCCCATCCTAACTTTCCTTTTCCAAATAAACACAGCAATGTCAACCGTCGAAGCACATTTAGTTTTGACCCGAGGGCCGAAAGATATTCTTAGCTCACTGATCACACTCCAAGCGCTCTTTTGCCAGGGCGGGGGACGAGTGCGGAGCTGCACGTTGGCCTACCCCAAACAGGAAATTCCACAGCTCTCCTAGCCTCTGAACACAATACCACTCAAAACACACAAGATGAAGGCAAAGAGCGGGAGCAGGCCAGAAAGTTGTTCTGTCTCTGTAGATATCCCTCTTTCAACCTCTAATCATCCTTCTCAAAATGGGGACGAATATGCATTATTAAACTGAGACAGGAAAAGAAAGTCAAAACACACAGAAACAAAGTGTAAAGAACAATCGAGCTTTGACACAGGTCGTGGAGATTCGTTTCAGCAGGCTGAGTCAGCAGGAAAGGGCCGCAGAAAGCGTTTCGCCTCTGGGTTGACCGCCGATAAGAGCATTTGATGGGATTTGAGAAAATGATCATCCCTGTCCATGACTATAACCTTTCTCTTTCAATGCACTGTTGAGAGGGGACGGACTCACCTTTAAAAGTTAACATTTACAAATACAGACTACTGTGTTCCTCATCGTTTGGTTCAACTCGTATGCATCCAGTCAAATTAATATGAATTTGGCTTTCCATTAACCAGCCTCATGATGCTCGCAAACCCTCTATCCGTGTATTGACCTAAACGCACAGCGTGTTAAAGTACTGTGAAAGGAAAATGGGCGGCCAAGCCAAATGAACAGAGAAGCCTCCGTATTCTGCACTTTTATCAAAGAGTTACTGCTGTGCTCGAGTCAATAGAAAAAGCCCCAAGACTTTTTGCACAGGGTCTACCACACTTTTAGGGAGCGATCGAATGTAATACATACAATTACTTGTGTCTTCTGAATGGAGCATTTCAGCAGGCCAGAATTCCCCACCACCCCCTTTCTGATCTTCCTCAATTTTAGCACATCCTCCATTTTTCCTGGAATTAACTGATAACACGGCCATAGACTGCGAGCGGTCAATCAATACTCGTCATTCACAATGTCACAAATAAGTTAAATCCGGTGACAACCCGCAAAAAAAATCTAGGTAAAAAAATGCTGCTTGTCTGAATGACGGAACTTGTGTGAAGAGGGTCTCCTTCATTAGATACAAAATTATTCATGTAATGTTAACTTCTTACTCTGCAGGTGCCAGTGTCAGGTGACGAGTGTGATCGCATCCAGGGAATAAGGAAGAAACACCTTTATTCCCACACAAATTATGGCCACACACACACACCCTCACACAAATTAACTCTGCAAAGCCAGAAAACAGACATGCAAGTGCACACACTTTAACACCAAATGTTCTTCAAGATCATCAAAAAGGTGCCTAAACATATTTATCAAAGAGTTTCAGATTTTCATACAAAATGTTGAGACATGGAGAACCAGTGTGATAAAGCAAGGCCAGACACAACGGGTAAGTGAAAGACAGGATGGTTTATTGATACAAGATGAGGCTGAGTGGAACGGGTTAGTTTAAGGCAGGTGAATGTCAACAGAGTGAAGGATTCCAGGGTTCTTATCTGAGTTCTGAGGGTGAGTGTCTGATGCCGGTTTCGTGGGAGATCGTGGAACAGCTTCCAAGGAGTCGTTGGAGGATCGCAGGAGAACCAGAAGGTAAGTCTTTCTAGGAGAATATCGTATAGGGAGTCCAGAACAGTCCATAGGAGTGAACGGTAGACCGGACAGTGAGTGACTGTGATGTGTGTGTATTTGTAGTGTGGCTTGATTGGTGACAGCAGGTGCGGGTGATTAGAACTCAGGTGACTGTGATCGGGTGATTATCCTGGCTGGTGACTGCAGTGACTGTGATGAATCCCTGACAACCAGAGTAAGCAAAATGTATACATATATATATATATTTCTTTTATTTTCCACATCCCTGTGAAGAAATTTTGTCAGCTTGAAACCCCTCCAATGGTGCTGAAATACAGCAATTCTGCAAAAAAGAGTGGGCCAAAATTCCTCCACAGCGACGTGAAAGACTTATCTCCAATTATAGGAAGCGCTTGATTACTATTATTGTTACTAAAAGGCAAAAGACATTAAGGGGGCTATAACTTTTTCCACACAGGGCCAATTATCATTTAAACATTAAATTTTAAGAGGGTTAATGGCCACAGAGCATTTGTGAAACGAGTAGGCGCCGTATTCACCCAGACAGACTTAAAAGAACTCAAAAATCTGTTAGCCACCTGCTTTGCTATGGCAGAGTCAAAAGCATTAGTAAAATATGACAGGTCTAAAGTCTGAGTTTATTGTGCGTCGCCTTTCATGGCATTGTTATGCTTGAGAAAGACAGGAGGGACTTCTGCACCACTCGAGGAGTTGAAGTCCTCCTCCAAAGGCTCATGTCAGGTATAGTGTTGGAATGTTTCCAGGGGGATTAATATATATATATATTTAATATATATATATACTTTAAAAAAACTTGTGTGCGCGCTTTCTTCTCCTCTTATCATCGTTCCAAAAACACGGTAAAATCTACCAATGATTCATTGGCCAACTTCTGACAGGTTTTGTGTTTTTTCATTTACATATAATTACACTTTAATAGGAGAGTGACAAGTGCAGGGACTGTTAAGTGGCAGACAGCACACAGGCTGTACGGGACCCCCTAAGATACAAGATGACAAGACGCAGCACTGGCTCCATCTCCTGCTAATTAAATGAATCAATTAAGAGACTACTGTTGCAACTGTGTAACTGATGTTCTATAGTGGCAATAACAGTCCCACTGGGAGCCCCTTCACTGCATTAAAACACTGTCCTCTACAACTCCATTTGATATCATTAGAAACACTTATTTGCGTCTCGCTATCATGGCAGGGGAAGCTTCAAATTATGGAAATGTGGGTTGACCGCGACAGGGCCCAGTGTGAGATGGGAAAGGCTCACTTCCTGGACTCTGAGGAGGACTTGCAATCCTTAACTCGGAAGTTCCTCAAAGTTCACTGATGAAAACAGATCCCGCCATCAGTGCATCTGTCGATTAGTCACTAGGTAAGGGTCACTCATTTGCATACCCTTCCCGCTATGCGACTCTGCTTTAAGCGGATCAATTATCATATTAAATTTACCCTCCTCAGTTAAACTGATTAAGTTTCAAATTGTTTCCGATGGCCGTCATTAATCCTTAACATAGGCTAAGTGGTTTTGCCACAAATTTGATTGGGCTTGTGTATCAAGGGCCAATTAATGGCATAATAGTTCTGAACCCTGTTTAATTTCCAGTGTCAGGATGCGGTATGAACATACACAACACAATCCAATTGCCATTTAGTTAATGTACAATTTCAAACTCTCAGGATGATAATTGGGGTCTGAAGCAATGGCAGATGTGTGAGGTGACATTCATTCACACAAAATGAGGGACAATTTTCTTGAGAAAAGCTTGGAACGCTGCAAAAAGAGAGAGAGAGCAGCAAAGTCATTCAACCTAGATGGCATTTTACAGTAATTCACTGCAAAACGAAATCCTTTATGAATGTGATTTCAGTTTCAAACAAAGGTTTATTTTTGCAATTATTTCGTTCTTCCACCATACAGAAGTAAAATTTCATCACTTCATACCCACAATCCACAAACATCATTTTAGCAAAAGAGATCAAGGACATACTCGACTGACACTAGCATGCAGACCCATACCGAGCCCTGCAAAATGTGCGGATTGGTGTCTGTCGAAAAGCCTTTGAAAGCCTAAACTGTTTATCTAAATGGTTGAAGCCTGGCAGGACATGAGTGGGCCTCTCTGTCATGGCGTCTGGCCTGGCTGAACTCAGGTAGCCAACGGCAACATTGTAACACTGTCTCAGATCAGTGGATGACTGGAGACTGTTGTCACAGTCTTGAGGAGTGAAACCTGACGACGGGAGTCAGATCGCTACACAAACACCGCAGGGCTGCTGACCACAGCAACTGGCCTGAAAATAAAAAGCAGCCATTTAGCACACACTTATACCCAAAGAGATTTACAGTACTTATCATAGGAATAAACCCCAGTACCAACCGCGCTCAGTTCAGTGAATAACTGGAGACTCCGTGGATGTAAATATCTGAGATATATAAATTTACTATTTATTAAATTGATATACTATTATTTTTATATATATATATATATATATATATTTATCATTTTTATAATTATTATTTTCAGTAATAGATCACTTAATATTTAAGTCATATTTTTTTAATATTACTATTTTTAATTGATTGTCAATCTCTCTATATATCTCAAAATGAATATCCATTTTTATACTGTAAAATATATGTGTATGTATATATGTGTATGTATACATATATACACATCACAACTATGTGAATATAAAACTGTGTATAATACTGTATATAAAATATAAAGTAAAGCTGTAGCTATAAATGGAAAATTTGCAGAAAAGCTAAATATATAAAGATGATATACCTTGTATATAGTTACATCCTAGAATATATTCTTAAAATCTGATTGTACATTTATGTACACACACATGCACTCTATACAGAGGAGCTTTACAATTTTTAATGTCAGTGCACTGATGAGAAGATTTAGTAATAATCTAAGGTTTTTTTTTTATCTTTCTTCTGCACAAAATATCTATTGTTCATCTTTTTCATACTGTGCCCACACAAACACAAATCACTTGCTCTTTGCACCTTATGAATTCTAATTATGTTGCTCTGCTGCATCTATGGGATTTGATCCCCAGCTGTGTAGCTTGGCTTTGGATATTACCCGACATCCTTCACGAAAGCGCTCAGTAGAAGCTCTCTCTCTGTGTCTCTCTACCTCTCTCTATCTGTGCTTCCTGTGCATTCTAGTGCCCACTTGTCAGATGGCGAGGCTAACCTCTGTTTCTGCACCTGCCAACTTATGCCATCCAGTGTCAGAGAATCAAATGAACCATTTCGACAGCACTGATGCCCCCATGACAGACAGGCCGAGGAGGCTAGGCGCATCAGCTCAGATGGCTCAATGGCTGACAGCAAGGTCAGGAGAGTTGCAGCTCGGCTCAGTCCGGGATGGGCAGCATTTGGCCAAGCTAGCAGCCTCAAAGATGTCTATGATTTACCTGCAGCAGACTGTATTACAATGAAACTTGATATATACTTCAACAGACACAATGCAAAGAATATCCTCATAATGTTTGTACTGCAACAATCTTTACAATTCTTCAAAACAATCAAACAAAAATGAAAATTCTGTCCAAATCTGTATGACTTCTTTTTTTTCTGCAGGACACAAGAGAAAATATTTTTAGAAAATGTTTTATTTTTTTTTTCTCCAGAATTTTCATTTTTGAGTGAAACATTTTTTTGGGATAAATCTTAAGCATACAGCATTGAAAACCCACTGATCCAGGGACCTGACCTCTAAATTCCCTTTTCCTCTTCTTGCCCTAACATTTAAATTTTTCGAGCAGGAGACTGAGAGGGATGTGAGCTGAAAGAGATGGCTTCTGAGTGCACAGTTGCTTATTCCTGCAGTTTTAGTGAAGTTTGCACAAAGCGCCCCAAAGCTGCATGGGTGTCAATGCAACGGCTTGTGCAGGAGAGCTTTGGCTCACTGCCCAATCAACGTCTTCCCAATGACCCGATCTTCCCCAAACACAGTGAGATTCCCATCAGCCCCTACTACAGACATGTGTATCTGACACCACCCCATCATCTGCTCGGCTGTGTGACTTTCTCAACAAGCTGTTTGTGATTGGGCTGCAATCTGGAAGGCATGATGTGGTGAAGAAAAATAAAATGTGATGCTTCAGTGTTGATGGATCAATTACCATCTCTACCGTTATTACATACATAATAAAGCAGAAAGGAATCCCACAACACCAGGGTATGCTGTTAAAAAAAAACAAAAAAAAAAAAAACTGCAGGATTCAGAAGTGCTACAAATTTGAAGGAGAGTGAAATTTAAAATGCTTGGAATTTCAATTTTAAAACTGTTTTTCTGTTTTGGAAACTATATAATTTATAAGGTAAGATTTAAATACTTAATACTTTTATATACTTTAGGGACTGTACTTTTTTTCTTCCAAATATGAGAAACTTCAAAGAATTTTTTTTTGCCAGTCCAATATTATGCAGAGACCAAAATCAAACAACATTTTTGAATTCTGTTGTGTCCCTTCTTATGTGTGTGATGGTCTATTGGAGTATAGAAATGATTGCACCAACTTATAGTGTTGTAAAAATCTGCCATTCATAACTACATTGAGAAATTGAATGGAGGTAGCAAACAAGATGCCAATTCAAATTTGAATGTACAAAAAGTAGAATATGGATGAAGGGATGGATGGGTGGAATGGGACATAATCTTCTTAGTATCAAGGAGCCTGTCATTAGAATAGAAAAGAGGTTAGTGAACACAGTGTGGGCAAAAAAAAAATCCAGTCTTTGCTACAGTCCCACATAAACATAGTTTCTACTTACGCCATTGGAAAATAAAGCTGTCGTAGGTTTGTCTTTCTAAGCCAAAGGGAGACAGCCTCTCTCAAGAGAAGCCTCAAAAGCTTTGAGATGTATTATAGGTTAATTCTTTTCAAAACAATGCCTCTGGGCCAGAGCCCAGTAAGTCAAGCTCAGACTCTCTCAAGACTTTATTACTGTGACATAAATCTTTTAATCCCTTCAGAGTGCCGTGGCTCTGCTGAGGAGGGGATGGGGCAGGCCCCGGGATGAGGCCTCACCACAGAGCACCAGTCGAGCATCAGGTAACTACTGCCATCGCTGCCACTTCTGAAGGACTCTGAAGTGAAAAGAGCAAAAGGGTTCGGCCAGCAAGGGGATGTGGCGGCTTACCTGAATGCATATTTATGAGCTAGTCACGCCGGGGAAAAGAGAACCGACAGAGATGAGGTTTGCGCTTGTTCAATCACCCTTCCCTCTGTTGCCACAGCACCGTCTCACTGCCGTGCACAGATCACACGCACATTACCACACCTTTTTAACTCATCTGTGTTTTCCTTGTCTCAGCGAGCCCCGAATCAGATATGGCCCAAAGCAGCTGAGAGACATGACCACATCCAAAAACTGAAAAGGAATATCCAATGTTTATTTATAATTGTGTACTCAAGTGACCGTTCTGGTCATGGCATGTTATCTATTCTCTCTCCAAAATAAATCTCCTCATGTCCAAGCGCTGTGTTATCTAAGACGCTATCTGGGAGTCAGGTCTTTGAAGAACAGGCAGGGAGAGAGAGAAGAGCAGTGTTCTTCCTCTTTTTCTGGACTGTGAAGTCCTGGCACAGAGAGAGGAGGACTGGAAATGGCTTGTGAGTTTCTTTAAAGGATGGCCTGAAGACTTCATCAGCCTAATCCTGCTGGACTTGCTTAGGACATCCTGCCTTTGACCTCCAGGGATATGTCAGGATAATTTAACAGAGAGCAGTCCTGGTGCAGATCACCCACCATAAGCATTCATCCCACCCTGTCACGAAATGGATAGATATAGTGATGAAAGTTCTGATATCAGTGGTGTTTGGCAATCAGAAACAAATTTACAACATCTTTTAAATTCCAATTCAATTCCTGAATTTAAATTGAATTTACAATGTTGCAGCAAACAGGATACAGAATTGCAACACAAATTTGAATGCAAGTGAAAAAAAATAGAAAAATAGAAGCTTGCTAGATGTTTTGAAAAAAAATCAGAACAATAGAAAGAACAGAAGAATGATAGATAGAATAACACACAGATGGGTAGAATGACAGACAGATAGATAAAACTCAATTAATTAGTTGGGAAAAACACTACATTTCCCAGAATGCTGAAATGTGTTAAATTTCTTTGAATTGCAATTCAGTAAATTCATGTCATTCCAATTCAGCTTCCTGTAGGGTGTGACCAATTCTATTTAAATTCATACCATCATTCAAGGTGAATCGAGACATCCTTGAGAAGATCCTCAGGCCAACCTGATGCAGTTTTTTTCTCTTTGTTCAAGGATATTCTTGGTGTACAGTTGGTCAGGTACCAACCTGATGCAGTTGTAGCTGATTTTTTTCTCTTTGTTCAAGGATATTCTTGGTGTACAGTTGGTCAGGTATTGACTGGCCGAAGCGGTGTGGTTACAGGAGGACTATTTTGTTTCCTTCACCCAGTTCTTCAAGGATTTCTTTAATCTCTCTCCGATGGAAGGCAGGTCTTTGATGTGTCAACGCTCCTCCTTAATTTACTCAATATTTGATCTAGGCCTCATGCAGCTAAATCTAGCTGAAGTGCTTTCACATGTCCACTGCTTTACAAACGTCATCACATCTGCATTGATTTGAAGGAGTCAACAACCAAGAGATGCAGCTTTGCATACTACATGACATCACGTGGCCACGGGCTGCATAATAGTCTAATGACTATCTTAATAGTCATTAGACAGATAAACAGTTATGTAATATTTCCTGGTGGCTGACATATAGTATCCTTGAACGCTCAAGGGCAACTGAGCTTTCAGTCACAGATATGGCTGAAATTTCACAGCTAAGGTGTAACACACAACCAGATAAATGTTTTCATGCCTCTTGACTAAATAACAAAGGTGAAATATTAACCAACCATTGCAACAGAACATGTTAAGACTTCTGGCAGTTTTATGATATCCACCATGACTTCAGACAAAAAATGTAATATTTATATTTTCACATTAATAATACATATTTTAAATGTCAATCAAGAACATCCATGCTAAGCTATCTAGTGACTGATTCTTAATACTAGGGCTGTCAATTTAACACCTTAAATCAAAACTGTTTAAACGCAGGTCGCGTAACGCAAAATGTGACAGAACAGCTGAAAAATGTCCCTCAGCACGTGTATGAAAACCAATAATTAAAAAAAATGCAGATGTGAATAGAAGAATCTGTGCTCCTTGAACAGTCATTACTATGGACTGTAGGCCAGTGACAGACTTATGATCAACGATATATGCACTGTACTGAAATAAATATTGACTTCAATTCAATAATTTACCACAACTTTTGCAACCTCAAAGATTTACCAAAATAATGTAAGATAAGGTCTCTAAGCTATCTTCAGTTCAGGGTTTTTTTAAGCAAACGTTAATGGGGAAGTCGTGGCCTAATGGTTAGAGAGTCGGACTCGTAGAGAGGCGGAAATTAATCTGAAGGAAAATAGCTTAAGTATTCATGACCCATGAATAAACACCCTCAACTTTGAACAGGGTTAGTGCATGAATATTCAGTCTATATTATGCTAAGTGTTGCGCATAACGTTTATAATGATTCTGGAAAATATTAAAATGTTTAAATTGCCTACAAACAGCTTCAATTTTGCCACATTCGAACTTTAAATTTATTCTGTAATATAAATTTATTCTCATATAATTAAACAATTTGAATTAAATATTCATGATATTTAAAAAAAAAAAAAAAAACTATTACAAAGATCATAAATCTTGAATATCACCTTTAACTACACGTCACTGAGCACATTCCTATTCCACGCTTGGCTTAGACAGCCATGTTCTCTTGCTTAACACTAATCAAGTATTCCTCATTACATCCCAGTGGCTTCATGTGACACTATGCCCAGTCACTCCACACGTCTGTGCCAAATTAGTTCCACCTAGTTGGCTACAGAGCACTAATTCCAAGTATGGGTCACCGTACTTGGCCACATGTCACTTCACTTCACTTATATATGCGAGGTATCACTGTACACTGTTACATACTGTAATAAATGTAATATATCATGTTTCCATTATTATAAATACAGAGATTTATGCATCTAATTGAAGTAGATTAATCAGCATATCATGTAAGTAAATTTATCAAAATGTTACAACTGATTGGCGGCCCTAATTATGCTAATATCCCCTTGATATCTCATCAAAAACATCACAGGACACATCACTGTACATTTGAAGATATTGTTAATATGTTATTGTGCGAGGAACATTTGAGCTGGCATTTCTAATTTGAAAAGTTGAGGGTTTTTTTTTTTTGGCTTTGTGTTGTAATTCTCATCTCAGTTTTTTGTCAGTGCCCTTATGTTTGTGGTGCATACGACAACAACCAGATGGTAGAGCCTTCTGTATTGAAAGGTAGTGCTTAATTAGAGCTTCACAACTGTAATGGTCCCATTCAAAACAGACAGAGGCGGAAATTAATCTGAAGGAAAATAGCTTAAGTATTCATGACCCATGAATAAACACCCTCAACAAAGATCATAAATCTTGAATATCACCTTTAACTACACGTCACTGAGCACATTCCTATTCCACGCTTGGCTTAGACAGCCATGTTCTCTTGCTTAACACTAATCAAGTATTCCTCATTACATCCCAGTGGCTTCATGTGACACTATGCCCAGTCACTCCACACTTCTGTGTCAAATTAGTTCCACCTAGTTGGCTTCCAATGACCTATTCAATGTAAATGGAATGGGTGGAGAAAACAGACCCTGATACAGGTTTGAATCTGTACGGTTAGGGACATAAATACAACAAGCGCCATAATGTCACCAATGAGAGCAGAAAAACTGGATATTCTTGACATTCTGGTAGAAAATTATCAGCGTATAGCCAGGGTTTTCAATCCAGGGGTCTGTGGAGATACTGCAAAAGGTCTATAGAAAAAAAAAAGAGAGTTTTCTTTTCTTTAAAGAGAGTTTAATGGCATTTCTAAGTGTTTGAATAAACTACTAATCTGTTAAGCATTATAGTAAGTACGTTGTGTGGTTTATGTTGGCAAAATGTATACATTTTATCACTAGATATGTTTAGCGGGTAAGTCTTGCTTTAAAATTCACCAGTGATCTGCAGCCAAAGGAGACCAATCTCTTTAGAAAAGATATCAAATACGCATTGTCTTCCTGGTCAGAAGAGGACCGAAAACATCAGGGGGTTGACGGATGGTCAGTATTTCATCAAAACATTGTCGTCTGAATGTTTAATGCATGTGACATGCAATAGGTGTTTTTTGGCATATGATTCGCTCTGTAAAATCTTAATTTCAAATGTTTAAATCTTTGGGGAGAATGATTTAGTTGCTACAAAACTGACAGCCACAGAATGTTCTGGCAACTCCGATCAATCTGTCAGAAACCGAAGAGCTGTGAAGAGCTTTTTTCCCCCCCTTTACATGCGTGCGCATTTGTGTGAATTCGTGGGTGCGTACAGTGTTGACGGGCATTCAAGCAGACGCCAGGTTCCACTAGCTGGACACATCCACGCCTCTCCCGTCAAACGTCCACCTGCAGAGACGTGGAGACAAGACTGTTAGCACGAAGACAGACACAAACCAGCTCTCAAGTTCATCTCCCTGTTACCATGCGGCAGCCATTTTAAACAGATGGTTCCCAAACAGCCTGTCATGTTTACTGCTGCCGCCATAAAAGACAAGAGTCCAACAACACGGTCCTGCAGAGGACCCGAGGGAGCAGCCAGGGCCCCGCAAACAGCTGCCTGGGGGAGCGGAGGGGCCTCAGCCTGGGATGTACCCCCTCCCTCACCGGCCCTCAAAACTCTTTTACCTATGCGGACATGCTACATTTACTACAATTAAACAAGCACGCCATTTGAATACACGGTGACACCTCGCAACCTGCTCAACGGGGCCTGCATATAATCGTGTCCCCGTGGAGCCAAGAAGAAATTGTCCGTGTCACTATTAATGAAGGAATTTGCATTGTGATCTTAATTAAGGGCGGAATAATTAAGCTCACTTCTGAATTAGTTAATCAGTAAAAACTTGTACTAATACGTTTGTGTGGCCTATAGTATAGCGGATGATGTATATATTCTGCCAGAGGTTGGCAGAGGTTACGTCAACTGAAGGTGGCACGGTGCTAATAAGGCAGGTGCCGCTGGGCTTCTCTCCTCTTCAACGGGTAGGCAAGATGGTGGCCTGACCCCCGCGCAGCCTCCTGGCACTCACCGACTGCCTTTCCCCAACATATCAAATAGGTTCTTGGGCACAGTAGTCCAGGTGTTCCACTTCACTACTTTCTCCAAGCACAGGTTCATTCAATTCAGGCTCTGCAGCCTGCTAGCTGTACAAGAGGAGTCTCGATCAGCTTCTTACAGTGAGCGCGAGTGCGAGTACCAGCAACCCTGAAAGGCCGAAGTGCTCAAGGGTCTCAAGTGCCCAATGAATTATTTATAGGCCTTAAGAGAGATGGAGCAGATAATTTTTACACAATGGTTTGCAAAGGAGACCAACACACCAGATAGTTAAATCCAAATGAGCTTGAGAGTCTCAAAGACATTACACTTGAGAAGAAGAAAGAGGTACTAGGAGGAGGAGGAGGAGAAACAGAATGAACAAGTTTGAGGAGGCACCCTTGGGATTCCTAGAAACTTCTTGAGCAATTGACAGACAGAGTGGCAGGAAAATAAAACATGCTTTTTGGCATCTCGTTTTCTTCTTGGTGGATTGAGTGTTTTTTAATTTGTCTGAGGCTTTTGGGTAGGTGTTGCAAAAAATGGCTGAAAACAGAACATTTTTAAATGTGTCAGTAGTTGTGGCTACCTACGAGACAGCTTAATTCAATCGGAACTGTATTCGCACCCAGTGTACCCAAATCAGGCATAATTTAACTTGCTTACATGAGATTCAGATTTCTCTTGCACATCTGTCAGCAGCTAATCTCCTTGCAATAGGGTCTGTGTTGATTCAGGGCTTTGTGTTGAATTTATAAGGTCTAGAGGAACAGCTATATAACCCGCACACAGGAAGGTTACATTAAAACAGTCTAACATTAAAATCTTTTTTTTTTGGATGGATGTTATTGTTTTAGTCTTGCTCAAAACCCTTTCATTCTGAAACTATGAAAATCCTCATAAAACATCAATGGTATCAATACAAATTACAATTGACACTGAACTTGCCAGAGGTCCCAAAGGCCATATTTAATGCAGAAGCTAACAGAGGGGATAAATGTCTCAAAATCAAACTTGCAAGACCCAATATCTGAGCTTTCAGCTAAAAAGCAGCATTATTTACAGATGAGGTCTGGAGAACCAGGGGGAGACGAGTTCCATGCCAAGCCAGTTGTGTAAACACAAGCTCCCGCTTGGACAAAGAGGAACTCTGACTTCAAAACAACAGTAAAACTGTGAACCTTACAAAACCTTTGGGGACTGGGCCGTTTGAAGTCTTGGCAACTCCGGGTATGGGTGAGTGGAGAATGGATTCTATTGCTACAAACCATCATCAGGCCCATATGATTCCCTGATTAAGACCATGTGTCAAGATGGCCGTTGGATTATTGTTCCTGCTGAGTGGCTAGTGGAACAGCGATTGGTCCAAAGCTAGGGGCACACGTGTCAAAACAAGAAGGGGATCGGACTCTTTTGTCCAATATGTGCAAAGACCTTAAAGGAAGCATCGGGTGTCAACTGCTTCGGGATCCAAACACATAAAAAATACTTTAGATCCACTTCTAATCAGGAGAGTAAACCGATTTTTTTTTTTTGCGTTTAATGATAGTTAGAGCAAATCCATGTTATTTAGAGAAGTTATTCAAGGGACAGTTCACCCAAAAATGAAAATTGTGTCATCATTTACTCAACTTCATGTTGTATCACCAAACCTGTATCACTGACTTTCATTGGTGGAGCACAAAAGATGATATTTTGAAAAATACTGGAAGTGTTTTCATCCATATAATGACAGTAAATTGTGTCCAAAAAAACAAAAGAACTAAAAAAAACATGGGATAAATTTTTTATAGGCAGAATTTTAATGCATCATGTTGTGTCTTGCGTCAGTGTATGACATCGCTGGACTAAATTATTAAAATTATAATTAAAATTATTATTAGAAAAATTATCTAAATTATTCTACTTGGGCTTCTTTGATGCAACATGGTAACAAAGCAAGGGTTTTACATTAAAGTTCAGGCCTTACAGACCAGCTATCCAAATACACTACAACAGATCGGTGCTCATTTCCAGTCAAAAAATAAAGTTTTTCTTCGTGAAATTAATTCCACTCTACAACATGAAGGTTAGACAAGAAAGACAATCCAAGCAAAAATCTTTGTTAGGTTTAAAAGCCAAAAAGCCTTCCTGCTTTACAATAAAATATGTATACAGCACTAGAAATGGAGAGGTGGGTAATGTCAGCACCTTTGAGAAGAGAGGAGGCCAGGCCTGGTGGGTGGCAAAGGGGCAGAGGATTTCACGAATACATACGTGATTTTCTTTTACCATATTTAAAATAGTATTGGCAGTAATCAAGGCAGTTTCAGGGAGAGAGGGGTCATGGAGCTGAAGTGATTGGATGAGGTAGATCAAAGGGCTTGGTGCGGGGGCTTTTCGGGGGGGATTACACCCCCTACCCGTTTGCATTTTCCCGCTGTTTTGCTAGCAACCCTGCACATGCCGCCTTGCCGAGATCAACCTTGGCTTGTTATGACAACAAACAACAAACAGAATAGCAGAATACAGCTAAATCCACCAGATACCAGTCCACCGTGACTTTGTAATGAACTTTTGTTCAGATGGCAGGTGATGGATGTCCTATTGGCCAGGTACCCCGAGCCCCGCTGCCCCCCAGACAGGTGCAGCTAAGAATATTGACGAGCCAATAAAACACGAGCAGCACAGGATGTGGCAGCCTTTCTGGTTCTTTTCTCTTCGCTTTGTAAATGCGAACTGGACGTTTGACAGCTGAAACCTTCGGGAAATCACAGACATTCATTCTCTATCAAATAGAAATCAAAGAGAAAAGCCTACAGCATCCATACCTTAAAGAATCACAAACCATTGTCATTGTAGTAGAAACACTCTGATTATGAACACATGCATATTTTTGCCTACTGAAAATTATCTTATTCAAAAACCAAAACACCAAAGGCTATTTGTAAATCACATTTAGAGAAACACTGACAATGAAATATATTAAAATCTCTTAAAATTTTCACTGCTTAGAGCTCCCCTCCTCCATGTAATGCATCTCAACCAAGCAAAAGCATGTAGATCTTTAACTTTTATTAGGAAACTTTTATATTTTAATTGAGCTAAATGACTTCATAAGGTTCACACAAAGCGCATTTGGTCAAGAGCGCTTGTAATTAATTAAGCAAGTTTGAATGAGTTTTGTAATGAGATGTAAGACATGTAATACTCTTTGTGTACATGTTCTGTATTTCCTCCAACGTGTATCCAACACGGCACTCTTTTTGATTAATTCTAATCCACTTAATTAGAAGCCATAAGATTTCCCTGAAGGATTTAATTCACAAGACTGCATTCGCTGATATTAAGTCGTAGGTTTATCACTGTGCTGCCTATAGTACAACACTGAGTGCACCAAGAGAAATATAAAGCTAAGGACATAATGTCAAAACTCCTATGTCCTCCAGCCAAATTCCGAAAATTTCTCTCAACGTAGCGATTTTACACCATTACACAAGAAAGTGCATGCTGGGATCCCTGGTGCACAGTTGTATAAAAACACACGACAAGGGGATGAAACACTTGCTCAGAATGAAATGTTTCAACACCAAACACCAAAAAACCAGCGAGTGTGTGATGTGGGTCCAGAAAGATTTTACTGCTCTGTGGGGTGAAGCATAAAACCTTGTGTATCCCACCCCCACACCGATGTTAGTGTCAAAGCAGAGAAACATGGCATCTGTGCCAGCACAGAGGTGAATAGTCATCTCTTGGACATGGCTTCCATGGTAATTCTAATTTTCTGCCTATAACTTTGCTGAAAACACCACCCGTGTGAAATGCATCTTTACAAGTTGTTTAGACTAAATTATAGGATCTGAAAGTTTCATGACAGACCAGCCAGTATGAAGTAACCATGTATCTATTTGTGCATCTTCCAGTTAGACCAACGTCACAGCTACTCAACCCCTACCAAGATGCAATTAACAGCATTAATATTATATGACTGGCATTCACAGATAAAATGACTGTTTATAGGCAGACTGTTCACAGCTAACAAACAGACAGGCTTTTTGCTGCTCTTTTATCCTTCTGCTTGCATAGATAGACCTGACTCCATTGCTTACTAATAGGGATGCACAAATATTAAAATTGCGATACAGATAAGCCAATATTAAACTTTTATACCGTTTTAAATAATTTAAAATTAAAACTATTTTAAATAATTTAAAACTTTTTTTTTGACATGCAGAAAGCAGCATGCATGTGAAATTATCCAGGAGCAGCTTTAATCCTACGTTTTTTAGAAACTTTTATACCGTTTTAAATAATTTAAAATTAAAACTATTTTAAATAATTTAAAACTTTTTTTTGACATGCAGAAAGCAGCATGCATGTGAAATTATCCAGGAGCAGCTTTAATCCTACGTTTTTTACTATAAATTACAATAATAGAAGGCAGTTACCGTAGTGTAAATCACTTTATTGCTTAATATTATAACATCAGTGGACCTAACAGACATTCAAAACAAATGGTTTCATTTTTCAAAACCAGTAGGCCCAGAATTTTCAATTTCAGCGCATCACTCAAATGTGTAGTTGTTGAATCTGGGAATAAGGGAATAAACAACAATGAATGTGTCTGATATATATGATGATCCAGAATAGATTCCAGGGCGCACTGGAGGCAGGAGGGTGGCAGGGGGTTGTCTGAATAGGATCTGAAGGTTGATGCGAAGTGCAGTCAGACCCTTGTTCTCCAGGCCGGCTTGCTATTCCCACCACCTCCCCCCTGTCCTCCTGCTGAGACACGGCGACTGGGTGAAACAATGCTTCCATTATCCACCGTCCCTCCCCGGCATCCAAAGAGCAACGTGTAGGGAGCCTCAGTCGATTAAACCCAACACTCGCTCATTTATCACTCACCCTTACATGTAGGCTGGAGCGTGGAGCACACACAACACAAGAGGTGCTGAGTAGGACATGGGTACGTCCTCAGCGCAGTCACATCGGACTACCGTTTGCCTTAAATATCCTCGAAATTTGCTTATCTTCTGATGCAGATGTACACTTTGCTTGTCCTTAATTCTGAAATATTGCTTGGGTTTATTAAAAAACACAAACATGATCCATTACAGCTCCCTTTGCTACCCTTCATGCACCCACATACGTGAAGCAAACGCATTAGGAACCGACAGCCATTTGTTTGCATCCACTTTACAAGCTTCTGGGAGGTTCCACTTGGTATCAGGTTCGTCAAAATTCGTAATAACTTAATGTGACCTAAACTAGGTCACGGGCAAATTTGGAGTTAACACGAAGATGCAAAGCAAACTAGAGAGAAACATGAAAGCAACAAGAAATGAAAACTATTTTAATTCATATTGGAGCATTTTGAAGTCTACTGTAATTACGCATAACATGATAAACTGGAAAAATCCTCAAACAACTACAACAGAATGTCTGCCACGAGAACGTCATGTCTCATCAGTCAAAACAACACAAATACTGGCTCATCTAACATATGGTGCGCCTTTGATGACAATGACTATAAATTATGCACTCTAGAAAGGTCTTTCTTGCCCAAATTTGATAAAACATGTATTTATGAAGCACAAACAGACGGTTAACGGTAATTATTTTCATCCGGATTACTAATATTTGTAACTAATGTTCTATTAGTGTTCCACCAACATTCATTAAACATTGCTGTATTAGCTGCACTTGGAAGTGAGACGCTTTGGGTTCAGTGAGCGCCTCGTCCACCGTTAGGGTTTTCTCTAATGCTTAACTGGCTACTGGCCTACCAGTGATTGCAGACTGGCCTGATTCCAGTTCCTGTACTCTGTCCAGGAGAAAGAGACACACCGCAGCATCCTCCTCTTCCTCTGCCCGGCTTCTCCCAGACACAATGCTGGCACCCTGACAAGACCCATTTGATCAAGATAACTCTGCCACTCAGTGACTACCTCACTAGAAATGAATGACTATATGTTTTAATATTTTATACATTTGTGGCAGCAGATCTGTTGTTCTGTTTCTTAGCAAACAGGAACACCTGATTTAAAGAATGAAAAACAGAAAACAGGAACAAAACATTCAAATAATTTCCACAACTGCATAACCAGACACAGATACTCGGTTTAGAAAACAATACTGTGGCCTCACTCTCACTTATCATCCGTTTCTCTTCCCTGTTTAGTTGATAAAAAGTTCTAAATGTTATTTTTAAACCATTTGCTTACTGAAAATAGACTAAAACCCTTTCCAGATTGGCTGTGTTGGCACTTGCCCAAGCTATTGTGAGGGGCAGATTGTGACACCAGCCGCTATGCGCCTCATTCCCAGTCTGCTTACTGTGCAGTCAGCTAGATGAGCATTTTAAAGACGAGCAGCCATAAGGGCAGCCACTGAATCACACCGCAACTCTGTCTTCCTTAGATGGTCCGTGCGGTGCCTCTGTAAAAATACTGTCTTTGGCAGACCGCCACAGGATTCAGGCAAAAGCAACCTCTCCGACAACCATAGGTCATTCTCATTTGAGGCGTGCCGCTTAAACAGTGCAAACATGCCACGGGTCGAGGTGATGCAGCTTAACACCCGTGTGGGATGATGGGAATTCAGAGCATGGCACAGGCGGCATATTTTGGAACTAACTGGAATAAATCTGACGTATGTGGCATCCTGATTCCATAATCTTACAGTACAAATCAACAATCTCCTCCCATCAGTAAATTTTGTGTGTGTGTGTATGCATGTATATATATATATATATATATATTATTTAGATCACTATACTATAATAATTTTTATGTGTATACACTCATATTTACACACACACATAAAAGGGCTGTAGCAGGAAATAAATGATCCAGTGTAAAACCATTATGAGGCCGATGACACAGACATAAGCCATGAGAAGAACCTCTACGCAGTTATAAATCTGACCCAGTCACTTAAACACACCATTTTTTACATTTATTGGCCTATAGAGGGAAGACTAAAAGAGACATATTGACTTAAAACATTGTTAATAGTCAAAGTGTCATTAAGGGATCCTTCTTTATAATTCACACAGCAGGGCGTCCAAAAATGATCTGGAGTGATGCACAGTGCTTTGTGGCCACAGCAGTGATTTTCTGCATACAAATCCACAACGAAGGACACAACGGAAAGGATAAGAGAGTGAGGGAGGGTGTGAGAGGGTGTAAAGAAGGAAAAAAAAAACTTCAGAATGTTGGGCCATTCATGTGAACGGAGTTCAGAGAATTTGAAGGCAGGATGAAAAAGATATTTTATGCAGGCACATAGCTGTATTCAGTGGGGGTAGGCCGAAACGGCTACATGGAGACTACAAAGCGTGGCTCCCATGGCTCATGAATAAGTCGAGGAAATGATCAGAAAAAAGGAGGGAAAAATTGAGAGATGTTTAGACAGATGGACACTTAAAGCAACTAGGAAGCAGCAAAAAAAACCTCTAATGCAACTTCAAATTCACCTAATAATTGATATTTTTTCACTCTTTCTATGCACCAAGAAAGGTTAGATCAAATCTGATGTGTTAGGAGAGCCTGTCAAAGAAACATCAAAGGACGTAGCTGCTTGGAGCCCCCCAGATTAAATTAAATTGCTATCAAGAGAATCGGTTAAAGAGAGAAAGAGAGGGAGTCAAATAAAGGACTTTTAAAAAAGACTGATGCACAAAAAGAAAATAAATATCAGGGGGAAATTTTTGTCACATTGAACCCCCCCCCCAAAAAAAAAAATTACGTGCAGTAGATATTTGAGTGAAACATGTTCTGGAATATTTTTAGAAATATGATTTGATGACATTCTGGCAAACATTTTTTCCTTTAATGTAATATCAAATGTTGCCTTGCTGAAGACAAGATGATATTTTAGAGAACACGATTTATTAATGCCAAGCTCTGTATCAAATGTCTGAAGTGCATGAGTAATTATTTACAAATAAACCATGATATTAAATAGCAAGATTAAATCCAATAAATTATTTAACTTGCCTTTACTAAGCATTTCATACAGCGACCTATTTTTAAACGCTGTGGTAAAAAAATATTTCAGATCAAAGCTGAGAAGTCACTCCAGTCTTCAGACTGAGGAGTATGGCACTGGCTGCTCTACCAAACCTCATTCATCACATTCACCTTAACACGCTCTCTCTGTAGTGATCATAATCCATTTCCACAGCTAGCGTCCCCTACGGCCAGGCTTCTCTCCACAGGACCAACAAACAGAGGTTAGGGGAGCCAACCTTCTGCTTAACTGTTTTTCACACTATAAACCAATGCTTTGGTTTATGCCCTCGCCCCGTGCCAGTCATATGCTCACATGTGAGATAGAAAAAGCACTGATAGAATAAAAATCCACCCAAAATCTATAGAATGAATTGGATTTAGGTGGAGAATTTACCAGTGTTGTGGCATTAACCCCTTTGGAATCCATCCTTGGGCCCCTTCGCAGTCTGTCGTAACCCCCAGTTGTTCTGCTTGGCTAGTCGAGGGCGAAGAACCACAGCTCCTGAGAAAATGAGTTCGGTGCAAATCAAATTAGTAAGATCTTGTGTTCCTCACCGCAGAGAAATGAAAACAAAATTTGGTAGATGGACCTGGACTTCTAATCAAATTCGTCAGCAGATCAGCAGCCCACCACAGCTGAATCTACTTATCTACTTAAGCATCACCTAAAATAACCTGAATAAAGATGACTGAAATTCTTGTTACTAAACCAGCAGTAATTGTTATTCTTTACAATAATAACAGACCTGTATTGTTGTATAGAGTGGGTGTAATTTCGCTATGATTGATTTTAAGGTGGTGATGATTTTGAATGTGCTCATGTCGTATTTAGAGCGCTAGTCATGTTTACCACTTTCAATACCTATTCTACTGTATATCTATAATAATCAAGCGTGTATTTCCTTAATTAAAATTAGAGGAATACAAAAGAATCTCTGCATGAAAAGTTGCAGTGCGAGCAGAAAAGCTCAGTAGATTATGTAAAGCAATACGTAATTTTCTTGAAACTGTTGTGCCCATTTCACATTTATAGAATTATCTGTAGCCGTGAGGTACAGCTTGAAATCACAGCACCACACAAAGAACTAAACTGCAAGGTAAACATGCCCCCGTCTGACCTTTAGGGAGGTGTGTGATTGTGCCAGCATCGCCATTAACGTAAACACCTGTGTTACAGGCAGGGGTTGGCAGCACCGGCTCTATGGACACAACATTGATTTCCACTTAAGCTCAATACAGCTACTGTGCACCTCTGCCTCAGTACTGGCCATATTTATCCAGGGGCCAACAGGGGACATCCCATTGTGGTGCAGGCAGAAGGACAAAGGCAGCCACAATGGCTAAGAATCATCCCACCTGTTGACACCAAGCTTCTTTCCCAGCTTATTCATCCAGGCTCCTCAGGGGAGCTCTGTCTGGCTCCATTTTGTCCATCCTCGGTCTACCCATCTTTTTTCTTGATCTGACTTCTCAAGCACTTCTGCTGACAGAGAACTACTCTCGATTGTCATGTCGTATTCATTATAGCAGTTTCAGAATGGGCAAACATCTAGGACGAATGTATATGACCACAGACTGATTCATCGGTTGGATTTAAACTAGATTAAAATACTGAATATAAGATGGTGACTTAGTCAAATTTACCTAGTAGGCATGACAAAACTGAATTAAAAACTGATCAAATAATTTCATTATGTAAAAATATTTGATGTAAAATGATTTTTTTTAAATAAATTTTGCAATTTTACAATATAAGGGTTAGGGTTACTTTTATAATACCACTAACACTATCATTCCAAAGCTTGGGGTCAGTATGATTTAAGAAATTAATACTTTTATTCAGCAAGGATGCATTAAATTGATCAAATTAAAATTTCACATTACAGTTTTTACTGTAAAAAAAAATTACTGACCCCAAGGCTTTTAAACAATATTGTATAACAACTTGAAATTCAAGACATTATGAATTCGACTTCAACTTCAAAGGTTGAAAGATAAACAACTTGAAATTCAAGACATTATGAATTTTTGTGTTTTGTGCTATTGTGTTAGAACAAGTATCTAGCCTAGTATCTGTGACCAGCAGCACATTCTGCAGGGTGATGGATGGATCAGAACTTAGTGGAGACCAGAATCTCTCCAGGTGGGCAATGGTAACCTGGTGACCTTTGTAGAGGAATTTCTCGAGCAAAGGTCAAGCGGCAGGAGCGAGATAGCATGACGTGTCTGGGCTTCACACTACAGATTAATGCATGCCTCCTCTGTCCCAAAATGAATTTACCAGCCCAGACACCACAGGGAGCACCATACCACAGGAGGGCACTCTGAAATGTAATCAATAGCAAAACAAATATTCCAGAATTTGAGATATTTGCAGCGAGAGTCCTCCCTATTTTTCCGCTCATCCTGAAGCCTAGATAAGTAGATTCATAGCCATGACGACTGCTGAGACAGTAGGGGTGGGATCTGGGTCCAGCCAATGGAAACCCACCTCGGTCACAACCCCAGCCAACAGAAATGGGCACCACAATGGAGAGGCAAACTAACAGCCTAAAATCTCAAATCGTCATGCAGTGCTGATCAATTCATTCAGTCAAAGCCAGGGGGGTTAAAGTTAACTCTTTCCCCGCCAGCATTTTTGATCATTTTCACAACACTTTCATGACCCCCAGAATATTTGGTTGTATGAATATCTGAACATGCAATATGTCAAAAGAAAAAAACAGAGCCTCTGCTTTTAAACAAACAAACAGAAACGGTTTTATTCTAGCTTCATGTAGGGCTGGGCGGTATATCGAGTTTGTAAGATATATCAATATATTTTTTTTAGAACGATATGAGGCAATACGGCCTACATCAATAAACAGTATTGATATGAGCACACCTGAAAAATAGCGAAGAACAGAGTAAGGGGAAAGTGCATAATCCAATTTGTCCTAAACATGAGACCTGCTTATATTAAGGGCTTTAAAATAACTCGTAAGAAATTGTTAACACATATAGTTTAAAGCAGCTTGTCCCATCAGATGCTCTGACAGACTCATGTGCTGCTGACAGAGACGCTACTTGTGCTGTTTAATATGCTTGAGAAGTGCTGTTTTACTCAGTGCATAACTTACATTTCACAGGTATATTCTCCATCTTTAAATGTTAGAAAGTCATAAATATTTCAATTTTGCTGTCAGGAGCACGTGAGCCTTTTGCATGCGATTCTTCACAGACATCACTGAACCTACGCCACCGCACGCATCTGCACCAAACAGACGGAGCACAATAAAATAAGATTGCAATAATTCTGACTAAAATATACATTTTACTAAAATTTTTGTAGTTGGATAATAAATGTGTCTTGTAGAATTTTAAACCTACAAGTAAGTGTATTTTATGATAAGCGTATAAAGTGACTATTGTAATGGGGTAATCAAAATATAATGCAATTAATCTGTGCTTTTGTTTTTATTTCTTTTCATTTTTAGTTTAGTGAATTTAACTTCTGCTTTAAAAAGCATTGTTTTTGTGCTTAGTTTGTAATGTTACAATGCAATGTGATTTTAGTGCCTTTTTTTGCACATAATTGAGAGTGTTAAGTAACTGCAAAAAAGTAAAGAAACTGGAAATAAAAAAACCTTGAAAAATTATTCTGGTGTACAACCACATATATAAAAAAAGCAACACAGCTTCTTGACAAGTCTAGACAAGTAAAAAATATACAACTAGTATTGCATATAGAACTATAAACAGTATTTAAAAATCTAAAAAAATCTAAATATATATATATATATATATATATATAAAAGTGAACTGA
>NW_015637147.1:261839-274809 GCF_001515625.1 Sinocyclocheilus rhinocerous
TGAAAGTGTATTTCACTATAGTCACTGGATTTAAGCAAGGTCATCATTTGACCATCTACTCTTGAATGAAACAACCAAACACAGATTCCAAAATCAGTTCTTCATTTATATTGTTGTGATGTTGACACGAATGGATGGACATACATGACAATCAGTCATATTTATTTATTTAACAAACAAATACAGTACACGAAGAACAATTTGTAAGGATGTCAGATCTATTAATGAGATGTTCTATATTGATGTCCATATTTTCTTATAGTGGCGCTTTACCTCCATGCTGCAGGGATGTGGTTGATTGCTAAACCAATAACAGTCATGTATACAATGGCATCTGTGAGCTGTTATGATATAGCCACTCACAGACCTCCTGGTATGCACTTCAAAGATGTGCCACTTAAATCTATTAACATACAGAAACAAAATCAGACACCACAAAGAACGCCCCACCACCACCCACCCTAACAAACACACGGTACGCTCCATACCCCCGCACAACTGCATCTGAGACACACATCAAAGAAAACACTGAAGCGTTCTGAAAACCTACAAGACCAGACATTAAATAAAATAGCACCACTCATAGTGTGGTAGCCTTTGTCGTGGACATAATACCAGTCTTAAATCATCTTCTGTCCCTCTGCCCTCCTGAACATCATTACAAATGTCAGATGTCAGAAAGAAGAAAAACGCTCATCATCTGAGAGATTAACATCGCAATTACATGTGATATTACATCATGATTAAGGCAGCAAACCATTTAGACCATGTTATGCCAGTTCCACTTAGTGAATGAGACAGAATCAGAGGAAAATAAAGAGGGATGGATGAGAAGAACAGAAAATCTTATTATTATCATCAAGGTATAGGGATGGGAATTCCTCTTAACGATTTTAGTTCCTTAAGGAGCCCACAATGGGGCCCTATGAAATCCCATTTATTTTTTTCCCAAATTCTGTGTTTTATGTTTTAATTTCTGTTTTAATGTGTTGATTACATTTTAATAATCAAAAAGGAAGTATAATCAATTGAATTCATAAAACATTCCATAGGGCAGTATTATTGTTAAATTGTAATAAATTATTAAATTGTTTTATAATTTTTTTTTTTTATAAATTCTGTGTTGTCTGTTTTGATTCTTCCCAGATTCTGTTGTCCGATTTAATACAAATTTATTATAAAAAATTTGTCGGGACTCGGGTCACGGGAGAACGCATATATGAACCTTTAACGGAACTAAACGTCATTTGATTCCAGTATTTTTCTTGGTTCCAAAGCCTATCAAATTTTCATATTAAACAAGAAGTTGAACAGTCAAGTTAACAGAAATACATTTGCCAAGGCAGATAACGGGTCTACAAAAAATATAATAATAAAAAATAAAAACCAAAAGGACAACACACTGTCTCAACACTCTCAAACTATATTTAATGATAAAAAACAATGTTTCCATCATGTTGTTCTTTGTCAGGTAGTAGAGAATAGAGGCATCAGGGGCAGAGAACAGGGGCATCAGACAATGGAAGAAGGCGTGGAATGAATATTGTCAGTGGGTTGAAGCAGCTGCCGAATAACCTGCAACTATAGAATACAGATAACAATAATACTGATGAAGTGCACATGAGCTTTCAGGGGTGTTGTTGGGAATCCCATGAACACAGGTTTAACAATGCACACTAATTCAGAGGCTTATGCAATAATTAAAATAGCAGCAGCTGGATCCACAATGCCAAACAAACACCTTTATGAGAGGAACATCTATAATTTGTTACCAGTGAGAAAAACATGCACAGTTCAATCCTTCATGCATAATGTCTGTCCTAGCATCGTTACCATGCTCTACTTGATGGGCCAAATGACAGCTAACACTTCCCTAAACATAACATTACAAGCTGCCTCTTCAATTTGATGCTACCCGCACACAAGCACAGAGGGTGACTGGAGATAAATAAATAAAAAAGAAGTGAGGAAAAAAAGGGGAGAAGGTACATGTCTCATCATCTATTTTGATGCTTCAATTTACATTTCCCTGCCCAGCTTATAAAAGTGGACAGGGAACACAAGGATGCTGACACTGGGATATCTGGCGGGCGGCAGAGGTCAGCTTTTAACCTGTCAAAAGCGCAGTACTTATTAGAATAAATCTAAATCTTAGATCTTTGAAAAGTGGGGGCAAAAACAAAAGTGTTGCGTTTATAATTTTGTTCAGTGTAGTTGTAAAGTGCAGCATTCCAGCTTTGTGAATATTCATAGCGAATTCTCGATGGCATGAGTCTGAATCAGTGAAATGTGATGTTAACAAACTGTTCGTGCTGACTGACATCCAAAGTGTGCGCATAAAGACGTGTCTCTCAGACAGCGCGCAATCCCGATATACACATATTCACAGAATTACAGTATTTCAAAATATCTGTCTTGGCGAGTATTCACACAAACATAATCTGTTATGTCTTAAGTGAGCATTTGATTAACCGTTGTAACATTATATTAGATCCGTGCATTACAGTAGGTCTTAATATATAAGCCGTCTGTCACATTATTGTTAATCTAACAGAAAAGAGGGAATCACTCGCTGCTCTTGATTGAACTGCTTTTGTAGTTTTAATAATCAGTTTATTTGTAATGAATACACTAAAATGATTTTTACATTTGATTAGCCTATTTTTTTCTTATTTGAATGCTTCTGTTTAGATGTAAGATGAAAAAACATTATTTAAATTGTATCTTTCTTATATTGTATTTGTTCTTCTGTTTATTTGCATCTTTGTTCTAATTTTTGATTACAAAGATAAAATAAAAAATAGCTATATTGTGATTATTAATATAGTAGTTATTATTAAGAAAAGAAGTGGAGGAAAAGATGCAACGTTGCTAGATGATTTTGCTTTGGAACCTTCAGAAAACTTTAACTCGATATTTCTCAAAATTGACTTTGTTGACTATCAACTTCAAACGGGTGTAGCTGTCATTTTTTGGTTGATTCCAACAAATCATACATCATTTTGAAGGTTTTTTAAATGGAAATATTTAAAAAAGATTGTGAAAATAAAAAATAATTCATTTTTGAAAATGTGCTCAATGAGACTCATTTTGCCAGCACAGGTCACATATGTCCACTCTTTAACTATTGTTAATGACTAAATCAAGTTTATTGTCTGAAAGCACTAAGTTATTTAAGTGAGAAACACACACATCCAAAGTAAAAGGCAGAGAGTGGAGAGACAACTCTCTATCAAATGTAGATCATTCCCTTAAAAAGACTGACAACCTCTGACCCCACCAAAGAGGATGAAAGCAAGAGATCAACATAAACGTAAGAGTGGAAAATCAGCCAGCCCGCAAAGACAAACACCAGACAGGAAGAGCTGGAGGCAATCGCTCGGTACTGAATCAACACTTGTGTTAGTGCCCCCATGAGAGAAACCCTGTCGCCGCCACACCGGAGGAACGCTCTCTGAAGCACCTATAACACAGTCAGAGGGAAATGACGCCTGAGCCAGGCTGCATGTCTGAGCTGACCCTAGAACAGGTCCAAAGCTTTAACTGCACTGCGTCTGCTCTGGGTGTGGGGAAGAATGAGGTCAGATCCGATGGATTCAAACATAAATAGGGAAAAGTTCAACAAAATGGTGGCACAGGTTGATCAATGCAACTATCATCAATCACTCAGGGCCGTTTCCTGCAGGAAGCACACTCACTCTGCTTCCCTAAACACCGCTGCGGCAGTTAGACCTGGTCACCCAGGTGACCCCCAGCGACCCTTTACTATGACATCAGAGGCCCCTGATGCTGTGCTGGCAGGCACTAAGGAAGGCAGGCCTGAGGAAGACCTTAGGGTTGAAATAATGTGATTTTAAAAAACTTTGTTTTTGAGAGCAGTAGTGGCAGTGTGCCGATTTTTGTTTATTGACAGTATGGCACTAAGAAAAAGCCACTGGAGGTGGCATTTGCCACAGGGCCCTGGAGTGCAGCCCACCCTACTCAACAGGAAGCAGAAGCATATCAAATAGTAACAGACAGCTTAACACAGAAGCCCACAAAAGCCCACACAAGCCCATAAAACTCTTAACACACCCAAAGCATGACTGAGCATCATGCCTCCGGTACCTTAAGACCTGCATGTTCAGATGCACTGATGCTGAGAATATTTTCATTTCATGAGGGTCCGGCCATTGGTTTAGTCTCCAGCTTTGACTATGAGTGATGAATTAATGAAATTCCTAGATCTGTGGTTTGGAAAATTTTTGATGCCATTAACCCACAAATATCACAATCCCCTTTACTAAAATATAAAGGCAGCTATACATTTTCATGTACACTACCATTCAAAGGTTTGGTGCTTGTAAGATTTCTTAAATGTTTTTGAAAAAACATGCTGCATTTATTTTATTATTATTATATTATGAAATATTACAATTTAAAACACCTCTTTATATTATATTATAAAATGTAATTTATCCCTGTGATGGCAAAGCTGAATTATCAGCAGCCATTACTCCAGTCTTTAGTGTCACATGATCCTTCAAAACAATCATTCTAAAATGCTGATTCAGTGCTCAATTATTAGCTTCTCAATTATAAATGTGTGTAAAATACTATGTGAAAAATATTATCTTTAAGCATAAGGCCACTTGAAGAGAAAGATAAAATACTATCTATAAACAGAATTTAAAAAATTATTAACAGATTGCCAAGCAATCTTTAAAAAGCAGAATTAAACAATGTGTCAAATTTGATAAATTAACCTGTTTAGATATTATTATTATTATTTTCCCACCTACTCCCTTGCAACCCCTGCCCTCTGTATTTTCTTCCGCAAGTTACACCACTTGTGGCCTGACTGGCCTCCAATTAATTGAACTTGTTAAAACAACTTGGAGATGTCACTTATAGACAATAGTGTAATTACATCAGTGTGAGTTATAGAAATAGGATGGGAACACTTTTAGAAAAGAAGCTGCAGGAAAGACAGAAGGGTGCTGCTTCCTTACCCACAACAAGTGAGCCATGAGCTAGCAACACTGAGCCTCAGAGCAAAGCACCTGCAAAAAAGCGTACTGTAAGCTGTTTCTGATAGAAATCGGCTACAAAATGACTACTTAGTAACTGACCAAAAAACAAAAAGCACATACTTCAACAAATCCATCCTTAGTCAATCAAACACACGTGGCTTCATCGCTAAAGTTGACACCATTGGAAAAGATCAGAAAAAAAGCCTCTTTGATCTCCTGACCTGTGCTTCCTCTTCAGAGGAACGCAGCATGACCCAAGCTCACCCCTGCTTTGGACATAGAGAAGATCCTCTGTCTGTAGATTTCAGGGCTGGTCATCATTAGTTGCTTAGTTAAAGACAGCCCTCTGTGCCTAAGAAAAAAATACTTCAGAACTTTCCGGTTCAGCCCTCTCTTTTCGATTCTGACACATCTATCTTCTCAAGGCCACAGGTTCACAACGGCTAATTCAATTTCACCCTGCTGCCCCAGCCGCCAGGCTGCAGAGACGTGCATCTACAAGATACTGCCTTGCAGCCACCGCTGGAGATTCGGAAGGATTTTGGAAGCCCTCAGGCGGCTTCGAATTTAATAGACACAGTTAACGAGATTGTAGAGGGGGCAGAGGAGGATGAGGCACAGGTATAGCATGCCATGGGCTTCCTGCCCACCCACATGGAGAACGAAGACTCTTGCTCGGCAAACTTTTATCAGGAGGAGGCCGAAGTGTGTGCGACTCTCTCAAGGAGATTTGGAAGACTTAGAGGGGAAAGTAGCGGGGGCAACATCTGTGTGGCGCACCATCGGCTTCGGTTCACTTATCGGAGCGCTCGCTCCCCGCACCAGATGTGACTCGGAGGTGGGCGTGTGTCGTGGCGAACGGCGGCGCAGCAGCGTGCAGCCCCCCTCTTCTCCTTTCAATACCTGACAGCTGCTGACCCAGAGGAGCAGAGGAAGAAGAGAAAATTAAAGTCAGACAGAGAAGAAAAGGAAAGAAATCACACTTTCTAAAATGCATTTCGGTTCCTGGAGGGCCACTGATAAGATGTGTCATTCCACAGGTCTAAGTGTGGCTGATCGCTGGAACGCAATAAGTTGGTTACCACCAACTCATTTACATCTGGATGTGGAATCTCAAAATGAGGTCATTGTTGCTTATTATAATAAATGCAGAAAATTCATAAATAATGAGCACTAATTAGCCAATCTTCTGACCAGTTCATAATATAATGTAATATAAAATAATATATAATATAATAATATAAAGTAAAAGGAACAAAATTATTTCAAGCAAAATTCTCCGAGCCGGCCCCTACTTCAAGCCTTGACGAACAATCACACAATTAGACAAACAATCTGATGTGATGATGAAGAGACAAGATTGGAGGAGAAAAGAGAGAAGAAAGCCTTGCTGTGCTGAAACACACCCCTTCAGATGCTGGTGTATAGACCCTCAGCAGGAAACACTGCTGACTCCTGGAGAGAAGTGTGGGTGAACAATGCCCAGCGCAGAGAGGGAGTGTGTCACTGAAACCACAGGAATCAAAGGGACACTTATAGTTACCCCACACGTCCACTATAACAAACACTTCCTGCCCTGTTTGCACAAACACACAGAGCTTCCCAAGTAAATGCAGCAGTCAGTATTAATGTGTGGAGGTGTACAACTCAATCTACATTAAATCTGTACAAGCCCCCGTCTCGATCATTATGCACTGAAGGAGACACGAAAGAAAGCAGTGCTCTGGAAGAGGTAAAAGAGACCCAGCGCTCTCCAGCAATAAGCCATATATGTGCAGCCTCAAGTGGTTATTGCATTTATAAAAAAAACAAAAACAACATGAAACAAGATACTGACATCATTTAATAAATTGTAACATTTTAAAGAGAACTAAAGTAATTTATGCCAACTTTGACTTAAAGTGCTATATGAAGGTGTCAATTTATGGTTGACAAAGTTACAAGCCAGCCAATATAATTTTGCTTTTAAATAGCATAGTATAGCAAAGGATAGAATAGACCATTTAAAAAATTTTTTGAATGGTTATATTATATTATATTATATTAGCTGAGCATTGGGGCAACATGACTAAACAACTACAACAGACAAGATCAAATGTCCCCCAAGCTGTCAAACCCTTCTACAATCTCATCTATGGCCAGGTGGAGCCACCCACCAACAAAAAGAAATAGATTCTGGATCAGAAATACAGGCGTATGTCAGATATCTAATTGGGTAACACATGCTACAAGTATTACACTTACATCAGTTCTAATTACTGCCAATACTTTCACAACTCAGTGGTGCTGGTGACAGCCATGGTGTCTGCTAAATGATGTCTACTAAAGCCAACTTCACCACATTGAGTTAACAAAACCACACAAGTCCTTGATACCTGCAGCCGCAAGCCAAAAGGTAACACAGCGAGTTACGGTTGACACGCATGGACAGGTTTTGGAGATACCGCCGTGCTGTAAATGATCTAGAGAGCCTTCCATCTACTGTGTGTGATGCTAAACACTGTTCTGAAGTCAGCTGAGAGACAAACATCATGAAAGCAGATATGTTTGAGCTTCCAGCTCTGTCCTTACCTCCTTCTGTGAGCAGATGCCTGATGAAAGACTCTGGCGACTTCACTCAAGCAATTGATCACATCAACAAACCTCACATCAAATGAGGTATGAAGTTAGCCTAATGCCCACCCTGAACTAGACACTCGGTCATTACAAAGTCAAGAAGGGTCCACCCTGTAGAAAAAAAAAATACAAAAAAGAGGTCAGGTACATGGTGGGTACAACCTATACAAACTGCTGGCATAGAATGTGTCACGAATCATGCACAAATTGAGTTTTACTGCTTAAAACACTACAATGATGATGGCAGTTCGAATGAATGTGTGTCATTAACACAATTCAGTTCAAAAGATTGCTATGAAGTCTACTGCTTTGTGCCTACTGCTCAAACTGATTTACTATTGACAAAAAAAAAACCTTTTTAACCTTCCACTAGTCAATTACAAGGTATTCTGTCTGTCACATGATGCAATCAGCACAGAGAGGTTAAACTTTTGCTCGTCTTTGATGTGAAAGAACACTAACAAGCTAACAGATAGACCAAACAAAACAAAAAAAGGTACTTTCTCAGACTAAAATAAAACTAAAATCATTGAATCAATAATTATATTTATACATAATTATATTTATTTTATTTTACATTGTTAAAAATAATGACAACTAAAATCATAAAATCTATTTAATATATCTATGAGAAGGCATCAAGTACATGCATAGACAGTTCTTTGTTGTGCTGAAAGATTGTGACTTGCTTGTTCATCTCATCTCTCATATGTTAAGATGCTTTTGTTAGTCTAGCCTTTCCACAGACTGTCAGAGGCACCCCGCTAATACTCTAATATAGCATGCAAAAAAGCCATAAAAGGCAGATCAAACCTGTCTAGAACTAGCTGGACTCTTGCCAAAATGTTTCCCCGCCCAAAAAAAACACAATACTTTGCAAGCAACAAGTGACATTTTGTATAAAAGCCACATACATGAAAGCCCCCCCTTAACTTCAAAATGTCCAGTATCAAAACACTTTAACATGTAAAAGGGCTGTTTAAAACTAATAAAAAAAGGTCTCACATAGGAAAACACATCCTTCACGGAGAAAACCCTTTTACAGGGTTGTATTTTTCTCTAAAATCTGTCCAAAGATCATTCCTTTCTTCAAAACACCCAACCAAAACAGAAATTTATAAAGTAATAATTTCAAAATGATCTCTGTCAAAGTTCAAAGGTCTCCATCTGTGTGTGAATTACAGTGACACAAAAGAGTGATGATCCTATAACGGCTTCCCTGTGACTACCTGCTGCTCGAAAAACACTGGCCAGACATTAAACCCGAGCGTACTGAAAAGATCAAATGGGGCCGGCAAATACTCCTGATCTCAGATAAAATGGAAGGCCGGGAGGTGGGGTTCTTTCTTGAGGACATTTCAGCCCAGATGCCGCTATCGGAGGCATCGAAGAAGAGAAATATGAGTCAGGCCACTGCAGGAGAGAAAGGGCAAAAAATGTTGATTTTAACTAAATACAGTGAAGTATATTACTCTGTTACTCTGATGGCTGATGATAATATTTCATATTTAAAATTTAAACCGACCTCAGCCTGCTCTCTTGAGAAAACCAGGCCCATTTGCTGACTATTATGGATCTGTTCACCTAACATCTCCACTTTCACTCTTAGAAGATAATGCAAACTGTTTAAAAATAGTTCAGCAAAAAAAAAAAATCTAATTCCTTCATCATTCACTCATGACTTTCTTCTGTGGTACAAAGATATTTTTTATGTTCCACAAAAGAAAAAGAAAAATCATACAGGTCTGAACAACATGAGGGTGAGTAAATAACAGAATTTAAATTTTTGAGTGAACTACACCTTTAAGCTACATTCCTATATTCACTCACTGTAAATTACTGATACAAATGTGCACTCACTGTGGCATCAGGATACACTCAGATTATCTCTGTTTATATTACACTCTGCTATAGCACACACGCACAGCAGCTGATCATCTGTGGTAAAGAGCTGACTGGGGCGTGAAATGTCCAGAATAGATCCTTCCTCCTTTCATTCATCCATTATCGCATGGACAAGAAGAGAAGGACAAAGAGGTATGGAGGAAGATGAGGTGAGGAGCTCGTGATTCAGATGTATGGTATAAGAGTGCAGAATGATGTAGAACGGCCAGAGGGGCTGCTGTTAGAACATGACATGATCTTAACCGTAGAGATAATCTTAACTGTAGATCAGAAATATATAGTATTACACAGTGAGACAGCACTGGTTGCAAAAAGCTTTTAAACTCAGAAGCTTACAAAAATAAAAAGACTAAGCATTACAACTATTACCATATTGTGTAACTGAATTGATCTGGAGGAAACACTCAAACAGAACAATTTTATGTCCAGTTAAGTCTCTTCATATCAAGATAGATCAGTGTCAATAAGAAGCTTTCTTGACCCAATAATGCAATGGCCACATTTACATCCCGCACTTACAGCAAGATGCATGGACATTAAAGACATGATGAAACTAAAGTAGTATCAGATCTTTCTTTCATATTGTGACGTACATCAGAGTAATAATTTATAATAATAATAATTTATGCATTTAGCAGACGCTTTTATCCAAAGCGACTTACAGTGCATTCAGGTTATACATCTTTTACCAGTATGTGTGTTCCCTGGGAATTGAACCCACGACCTTTTGCACTGCTAACGCAATGCTCTACCACTGAGCCACAGGAACACTATTAAATTATTATTAATTATTAAATTAATTAATTATTATTAATTATTATTATTAAATTAATTAATTAATTACATATTTGTTCCTTTTAAAAAGGTACTGCCCCAGTGACAGCTTTTGTACTTTTTTTCTGAGAGTGTACAAGTGCTGATGGTCCTAGTTCGCTTTCCAGAGGAATCATGAAAAATGATTGTGCAGGTTGACTAGAGTCCTTAGAGAGTAAAACGGATTATCGGAAGGAAAAAAAAAAAAATTTTTATAGGATAGGGACTTGATTCTATCCATCGGTTTTTGATTAGGAGAAGGCAGATTTGAAAATTAGTTTATGGTGATTTGTAAGAATGGGACGGTGATTAAGTGGATTTAATGATTGGAGAATTACAGTATATTTCACCAGAGAGAAGTCCTTGTCATTTCACTGGAAGGTAAGTTACAAGTTACAAAAAATATGACAAGTCAACATATGCATGCATAGATGAATTGTTCACAATAAGATGGATTTAGAATTTCCACTGGAATTTCATTTGGAATTTCCATTTCAAGCCAACTTCATTGCAGATTCTATAGACCTTATGCATCAGAGAAACAAGCCATCTTTTGAATTTTGACTGTGAACCATTTTTGCACTAAAGAGTAGTTAGCTGGTGAAGTGGATTTACTTATTGTAGTTAACAAAAGTACTAAAGTGCATTTTATTGTTACAGCGGAGGTCATAAACGCCAGTAGGCACAAACACACCAAACCCACACATGCCTCAATCAAAAAATTTCCGTAATATTTTTAATTGTATAAATGCAAGTATTTGGGGTTTATATAAAGCAATAGGCTATTTTATGATAATAACCAAATCTTTTTCCAAAAAAAGCGATAACCACGTATGCAGTTCTTCACTGACCCAACAACTTCATCAAGCATGAATTCCAAATTTAGAAGCCTGTTACCTTTGTTGTGTTCCTGTGTAAATCTCAGAGCTGGAGGAGACACCTGGCTCGATGCTTTCCTCTCCCCCTGACACTGCAGCTATCTCACTGTAAGCATCATTAATGCAAGCCTGTGTCCCACCTGCTGGAGGTGTGAGATTGACCTCTCCCCTTGGCCGGCAGTACTGCTGACACAGGCACCTGCCATGGCGCCCTGCCCCACACTGCAGTTCCCTGCGCTGGGCCGAACTTACTCCAATCTGCCCTGGCCGGCCTGAAAGTCAGATCCCACAGTACTTCATTATCTTAGCAGTTAAAGGACAACGTCTCCGCTCATCTGCTCTGTTTACTGACTGCCATTAGAGAGAAATTAGTCATTTCAGATCATCGGAAAAATGGATCCCAATGATTAGGGTTGAACGCTGAATGCAACCAGTAAATTATTTAAACGTATGTGAGAGAAATGACACAACATAATAATAATACTTCAAATGAATGGATATGGAAAATGTCACCATTATCACATAGCTGTGAGGGCAACTGATAGCAATTGACAACAATGATAAAAGCGCTTGTGAAAACCCTATCATTTGGCTAAGACGTGGATTCTTTTCTCTGTAGCTTTTTACTCTATGAACTTCCATATTCTGCTAAGTGGTGCTAAACTCTCCTGTTTTCTTGCTTTTTAAAAACCCAACAGTAAGAGAGATCATTGTCATTCAGGCTAATGAATGCAAGTCATTTAAATTTGTTGTTCATTGGATAAATAATTTTCAATTTGTTAGTTACAACCTGTTCTAGCCATTTCATCCTTATTTCCACCAGACCTTCACACCAGGAATTTGGACCACAAACTGACAGTGATATAATTGTTTTGTGCCAAAGACACTAAGCATCCGAGACTCCATATATGGTGCCAGGTATCTCATCTTTGACTTGAATCAATCAGTACTAAGAATTCCTCCACAGCTCATTTTCTTTCAGTTTTATTTCAACGTGACACAAAAATATAATTTTATTAGAGCTGATTTCAATCATAGCACCATATATTTGGAGGCCTAACCATGTCTGAATGCGATTGCATGCCTTGTTAAAAACAGAACTATGTTACTTCAGCAGTCAAATCTCAGGCTTACCTTGGTTAAGAAAATCCCTGGAGGGTTTTTTACACTCCTCACCCAAGATTGTGTTTAAAATTGTGAACGTTATATGTTCAAATACTACAAGTTTTCCATGAATTCAAAATGAACAGCTCAGCCACATTATCTCTGGGATTCAACAACAACCCTTCAGACTAACCAATGTACAACCAGGCCTACTTCTGTACAACAAGGAACCAACACTAGATATACTTCATATGCACAACTCTTCTTAGTAAGAAGTAGTTAGTAAACAAAAACAAACAATCTACAACTTCATCATATGATTAAGGCAGGAAAAGGAAAATGATGAAACCATAATTACTAAGAAAATTCACAAATTACAGCTCACTTCCAAAAAAATAAATAAATACTGTCAAGCGAAAAAACATAAGCTCAAGGTGTCATTGCTGTTTCTTGACTATAAAACTGCAGATACACACTACAGATGTTCAATAACATAATGGTTAGCTGCCTTTTAAATATTATTAAAATAATAATACTAATAAATAAATACATTTCCTATTGAAACAGGGAGTTGGGGCAGGACATGTCATATACAGTATATATATATATATATATTTTTTTTTTTTTTTTTTTTTTTTTTAA
>NW_015637147.1:275595-277740 GCF_001515625.1 Sinocyclocheilus rhinocerous
ACTTTCACTTTTTGAAATAAGTTAATAAAAAAATTAACTTTTTCACGATATTAACATTTTTTGAGATGCAGCTGTATATATATATATATATATATACACACAAGTTCAGAAGTACTTCAGAGACATCTCTCAAAATATCATCCCTGAGTGAGGGTGAGTAAATGATGACAGCATTTTTGGGTGATCCATCCCTTCAACCTAAACACAGAAGCATCAAAGTTTTTCTTTACTGCCTCTCTCTCACTGCAAGACTAAACCAAATCCTCTTGTCCAACTAAATGTCTTTCATGTTTTCCGTGAAGCACATGGAGGGAATGTCCATGTCTCTTCTAAGAAAAATGGGCACGAGCACAACCATTACAGTCAGAATTGTGCTCCTGGCAGCAAGGGTCAGATTAAACGGCAAAAAAGTAAAGGATACACTTTTGATCTGCAAAGACTGGTCTCACCCCTAAGGCGGAATTGTTGTCTCTCAGCTATCCATCAAATATACATCCCTTTGAGACTCACCCAAGTGTAAAGACAACACTGCAATCACATCACACTGCAAAAATGACATACAGCGATAATCGATATCGATTGGTATTTCAGTCATTAGTTGGTGTATACATCCATTGCACCCATGAGAACAATAGAACTGGGCTCCACATTACCTTTAATGACACATAAAAAAGCACATAATTTCTTGTATTTTTCACAAGGCCAGAAAAAGACTGTAGAAAGCGAAACGGCTCACAGTGATGCTCAGAGGCAGGCTGCTGGAGGAAATTATCCCTTTGATTGGGCCTTTGATACAGTATTAAAGAAGCCAGGTTTGGCACACCACAAACCGCAGATCTAGTCTCATTAGCAGTCCATGGACTTGTACCTCAGACTTGCTGCCTCCTGTATGCTGCAACAAAGAGGAAGACCGAGGCAAAGGAGTCAAGATAAATAGTCACACAGCAGCACCAGCAATCCAAATGCTAAAGACACGTTTGTGAGATATAGATGACAGGCTGAAAATGTAAAAGCCAGCACTACATATGGCTTTTGTTAGAAGCTGTTACCAAAGAGAAAGCTTTGTGCAGCATTTTGTGATCATGCAGAAATATCATACGCTGTAAAAAATAATAGCATGTGTACAATAGAGTAAAACAAGGCTCATCATTGATAATGAAAAACACCATACAAAGACACAGTTGGTGACTCTCTTTTCTGGGATTTCAGGAAGTGCATAAATAAGGGGGCTATAAATGAATCAAAACCAAAAGCACTCTTACAACAATGCGTTTATGTTTTCCTTTTTCCCTAAATATGAATTAGCAAGCCATAAAAAGCAAAGAAAAACACCACTGATACACACGCTTTCATCTTACACATTAAAGGACACGGGGGCGCAATAAAAACAAGTCTACTTCCTGTTGGGGCACTGAGGAGGTTATGAGGGTCTCTCCTCACATCTTCAGCCCACGCCTTGTGATGTGTTGGATGTGTCATGATGTCCGTATACAAATCAGCTCAAAGCATTCTTTTGAATTAGTGTTTTCAGAATATTGGCAGGCAGAGTACAAAGACATTGATCATTATCTACCTGGCACTGTAAACTTTTGTCATAAACGCACTGAAATTTAAAGTCACAATAAAACAGAAGCAGCAACAGATATTTTCTTCCATAATTAGTAAAGTCAGGCATCACCAGAGAGAAGTCAATTTCATTGGAAGATTGATATTTTAATTAAAAATGATATGGTTAAAAAAAAGGTTAAAAAAAATTAAACATATGCAAGGATGAATCATTTACAATAAGGTCAAAAACATGCATTCAGAAAATAGAATGAATTTTCATTTCATGCCGATTTTAAAGGGTCGTGGTACTCTTGTGAATGGCGGCATATGCTACAAGAAAGAGAATTGTTGAATTGTCTTCCTTGCGCACAAAAAGTGTTCTTGTAGCTTCATAAAATTAAGGCTGAACCAGTGCTGTCTAGCGCTGTCAAAATTTTTTTTTCGAATTTCGAATATTCGTTGAATTAAAAAATAAATCCACATTTTTAGGTCAGCGTCAGCCATCAGGCAGCCTTATCAGTGGCGCCCGAAATGCGACGACAATGTAAGTGTCATTGCATTTTAATGCTTTTGTTAGCCTATCCAGTTGAACCCACT
>NW_015637147.1:280554-342102 GCF_001515625.1 Sinocyclocheilus rhinocerous
TGCACTTTTTTTCAAAGATAGTCGTGTTATTTTATTACGCTTTGAAGAAACGTGCATGATATTTTGCTCGATGCGCCCTCTTGTGGCCTCAGGAGAGAAGCCAAAAGCTTTATTCCCCATAACTGAAATTATGCCTTTTAAATTCGAATTTTGATAATATTTAAGTGGAAAATTCGAATTTAGTTTTTCAGTCATTTTGACAGCCCTAGTGCTGTCACATGGACTATTCTAACGATGTCCTTACTACCTTTCTGGGCCTGGGAACATTTCAGTTGCATTGCTGTCTATGCAGGGTCAGAAAGCTCTCTGATTTCATCAAAAATATCTTAATTCGTGTTCCGAAGATGAATAATGGTCTTAGGGGTTTGAAATGACATGAGGGTGAGTAAATAATGACAGAATTTTCATTTTTGGGTGAACTATCCCTTTAAAGTGTCAGTCCTCAGAATTTCACCTTTTACAACCCACTGAAGAAAAAGTAATTCAAGTTTAGAACAACATGAAGGTGAGGAAATGACATAATTTTGGGGTAGTTAAACCAATGCAGAGCTACTTACTGCTCATTCGCATGTTAAACTAATACTTCGGGTCGGAAGAAGAGGGCCATCGGGACGCTTAGGGGCGAGACAAGTTCACGCTGGGTGTACACACTTCTTTTTTTTTCTTTTTTTTTTGCTGAAGGTTGATTTGAGTTTGTTTCTTTAATTAAGTTGGACTCACATACATATTGGGGAATTAGTTCATCCATTTAATTATTTTTCAGTGCAATTAACAAAGCTCTGTCACCTTATGGTTGCTCTCTTTGGAAGTGAATGTGACCTCAGGTGACGGAACGCATCAAGGCGCCTTTGCCTGTGCCCTTTAAAAACACCAACATTTGCAGAAAACAAAAGTGTCTCATTTCTTTTGTCTCTACTTCAGTTATATTTAGAACTTAAGTATACTGTAGCTCAACATTTTCTTAGATATTCTAAAGATATTCATCCTCTCTCCTTGATGTCCTTGCACGTAGACATTGCATGTATCAGAGGTCATGAAAACATTGTTTCTTAAAATATATTTTCCTGGCAACCCTTTTACATTCTCTGAATCATCTGCTAAAAAAAAATTTCATAGAAGTCCTTGCAGATGCTGTAAACTGTAAAGGGGACAGCGTATGGGAAATTTTAGAGAAGGATGTTATTGCAGCTGCTCCCATGCTTGATGCTGAAATGTCTACTATTAATTACAGATTTACTTACAGCTGCTTGATGGTTTAAAAGACAAGATAAGAAAGGAGCAGGAAGAGACACCAGCCACTTCAGGCCTTGCTAACTGAAATTATGCCTTTTCAATTCGAATTTTGATAATATTTAAGTGGAAAATTCGAATTTAGTTTTTCAGTCATTTTGACAGCCCTAGTGCTGTCACATGGACTATTCTAACGATGTCCTTACTACCTTTCTGGGCCTGGGAACATTTCAGTTGCATTGCTGTCTATGCAGGGTCAGAAAGCTCTCTGATTTCATCAAAAATATCTTAATTCGTGTTCCGAAGATGAATAATGGTCTTAGGGGTTTGAAATGACATGAGGGTGAGTAAATAATGACAGAATTTTCATTTTTGGGTGAACTATCCCTTTAAAGTGT
Organism: Sinocyclocheilus rhinocerous; assembly: GCF_001515625.1. Classification (NCBI taxonomy): domain Eukaryota; kingdom Metazoa; phylum Chordata; class Actinopteri; order Cypriniformes; family Cyprinidae; genus Sinocyclocheilus; species Sinocyclocheilus rhinocerous. Next base: position 282,183 of record NW_015637147.1, read on the forward strand.
CAGTCCTCAGAATTTCACCTTTTACAACCCACTGAAGAAAAAGTAATTCAGGTTTAGAACAACATGAAGGTGAGGAAATGACATAATTTTGGGGTAGTTAAACCAATGCAGAACTACTTACTGCTCATTCGCATGTTAAACTAATACTTCGGGTCGGAAGAAGAGGGCCATGCCTTTTTCTGGTTAGGTGAAAGGAGGTGACTTTCCTCTGCTTGGCTCTACTCTTTCAGAGATGAGAGTAGGAGGAGGACACAGTGACTCCCTGTGCGAGCCGCATAAAAGACAGCTTACAACTGAACCGGCCTTTGAGGAGGCGCAGGATGAAAGAGAACTGACCAGGCCGGGGGGTGCAGACTCCGAGAGTGAGTGAAAGAGCGAGAGAGAAGGCCTCCGCTGCATGTAATTAAACATTCTTCACCGGCTTTAGGCACAAGGGCTGAGACAGATGAGAGACCCCCTCCTTACGTCCCACACATACGCTTCCGAACACAAACACACTCCCACAAAATGCACACTACGCCCCAACCAGCCGCCGTCCACCTGACAAGTGACAGCCCAATCTGATTAAATGCCAGAGGAGGAGGAGCCAGCCTGGCCTCCATGGCAGGCCAAAAGTGATCACCATGGAGATACATAATTACAGCTGTCAACGCGTCCACCGTCCCGCTGGCATCACCCTGATTGCTCACAGCAATAATGACAGACAAAGCTTTGCACGCTCTCGCCCGCCTCAAAACACAATATAAGCATCCAGCAAACATGCAACGGTCACATGAGCGCACAACAGTGGCATTTTAATTAGTTTTTTTTTTTTTTAAACCTACCTACTTTCTCTCTCTTTCCCCCCCCTTCACGTGGACAGGCCACAAGCGCAAGTGTTATTACATGAAGCTCCCGCTGTAGCATTAATTGAAGAAAGATATGGTGGGACAGAGGCGGTAGGGGGTAGAGCGCGTCCATTATCACTTGTGCCTTCAACAGGTCTCACATTTGAAAACTGCAAATTGCAAAAACTTGCAAGGGCAAAATGTTTGACATTACTTGATCTGCAACCATATGGTGAAAACCTCCCTAAGAAGAAGAGAAGAAAATAAATGAATAAATACAGGAGGGGGAGGAAGGGTGGGAGAAGATGAGGGACAAACAAATCCAGTAAATTATTATTTAAATGCTGTAATTAAGGTTTTTTTTTTTTTACTTCAGAGGGGGGAATGTCAAGTGCTCTCTTCTTTTGGCCTCTCCTTTGTGGATGTCCTTGCCTCCTATGCTATATGTGACAGTGACAATAAACATACTAAAGATGTTAAAACTACCTCCTGTGGGACACTTAGGGGCAAGACAAGTTCACGCTGGGTGTACACACCTCTTTTTTTTCTTGCTGAAGGTTGATTTGAGTTTGTTTCTTTAATTAAGTTGGACTCACATACATATTGGGGAATTAGTTCATCCATTTAATTATTTTCCAGTGCAATTAACAAAGCTCTGTCACCTTATGGTTGCTCTCTTTGGAAGTGAATGTGACCTCAGGTGACAGAACACATCAAGGCGCCTTTGCCTGTGCCCTTTAAAAACACCAACATTTGCAGAAAACAAAAGTGTCACATTTCTTTTGTCTCTACTTTAAAAATTATTGTTCAGTTATATTTAGTATTGACATTGAACTGAAGTATAATATAACTCAACATTTTCTTAAAGATATTCATCCTCTCCTTGATGTCCTTTAAAAATTTTGAATGTATCAGGTTGTGAAAACATTGTTTCTTAAAAGATCATTTTTCCTGGCAACCCTTTTACATTCTCTAAATCATCTGCTAAAAAATAATTATGAAAGAACAAACAATGTCATAGAGGTCCTTGCAGATGCTGTAAACTGTAAAGGTGACAGCGTATGGAAAACTTTAGAGAGGGATGTTATTGCAGCTGCTCCCATCCTTGATGCTGAAATGTCTGCTATTAATTACAGATTTACTTACAGCTGCTCAATGGTTTAAAAGACAAGATAAGAAAGGAGCAGGAAGGGACACCAGCCACTTCAGGCCTTGTTATCACAAAACTGGACTTTGTATCATGCTGTTTTGTTTATGAAGAAGGGTCTTTGTGTTGTTGCATGAAAGGAAAAACAAAATAGTTTTCCTTCCTCTAATATAATTTAGTGGCTTTAGTTGAAATACTTACAATCCACAAAACTGGATATGTCCTAATAGTTTACCATAATTAGCATATATAGGTACATAATGTTTACACACACATTTTTTTGTACATTTGGATATATGGCGAAACGACACATTGATAACATCTAAACCTGTAAAAGTATTTATGCTTTAGAAAAAAAAAAATCCTTTATATTAATTTTTATATCAAAATATATTTGTACAGTTATGTTTTACTATAGATTTTTGAGCCCATAACTACCCTATGCTAAACCTAACCACTTCTCAACCATATAAAAAACATAATAGGCACATAAAAATGTACAGTTAAAAAAAAAATTTGTACACTATTACAATAATATTTCTGATAGTTTTTTATGAGACAAAATGTTCATTCATTTTAAAGTTTAGGATTGGGTAATCCTTTAAAAAGTGTTGAATATGGCATCAGAAATCACACAGAACAGAATTAAACAATTATAAAAGCAAAACTAGGTGGATACTGTGAATAATGTGATAGTATTTAAATTTTTTGTTTAACATTTAATTACTGTCATTATTTAAAGGGACAGCAAAAAACAAAAACTGTTATAATTTACTCACCCTCAAGTTGTTACAAACCTGTAGAAGCTTCTTTCTTCTGTTGAGAAGAAAAGAAGATATTTTGAAGAATGTTGGTTATCAAACAGTTGACGGTAGCCATTGACATCCAATATGGAAAAAAAAAACTATGGAAGTCAAAGGCTACCATCAATTGTTTGGTTGTACATCTTCTTTTTACACAATCTTCTTTTGTGTTCAACAGTAAAAAAAAAAAGAAACTCATACAGGTTTGGAACAAGTGGAGCATGAGTAAATGACAGAATTTTCATTTTGGGATGAACTATCCCTTCAAAAATTCAGTAAAATCAACCTATTAATTCTATGAATTTAATATTTCCTAAACCTAAAATGATTTGTCTATATTTGCATGCATATAAAAAGTTATTTTAGATGTTGTCAATGTACGTTTTGGAAACATAGAAAAATGAATGTGTACAAATACCTACGATTACTAATGATTACACATTTCATAGTTCCTCAGGATGGTGAAAATGACCAGTTTAGCATTCTCTCAACTTATGACTTATTGTATTTACATCAGGCAAGCTCAGGTTGGGCCCTATAAAGTCACACACAGGAAATGCTGCACGTATCGACGGATACCAGTCTGTGTGTCTCTGCATTTTGCTGAGGGAGGTGGCAATGCCATTAACTAGCAGGTAGAGCCCTGTGGCCCCTTGAGGCAGAGCTCCTGACAATCAGGGAACAGGGCCGGCACATTTGCAGGGATCCTGAGAGGAAGCAGAAAGCAAAGGAAACATTAACTGTTAAATAAAACACAGGAAGCAGGGTTAACTGCCACTCCTCAGAGCTAAAGCCATTGGAGGGGTCTATTTTTTGCCCAATTATCCTTGGTTAACAGGATTAATTACCACTACCGCTTTTCTTTTCGCTCCCTCTCAGTCAGCGACTAATAAATCTACAACTAGCTCTCACAGACTGGGAAGGCCATCATAATTAGCATAACAAGTCACAAAATCATTACAGGCCTAAATTGCTTACAGAGATGATCAACACAGGCCTACAGGATGTAGTATGGACGGTTTTAGGGGTGGGGGGGGGCTGTTTAATTGAATAAAAATGTTGTGTGGTGGTCCTAACAGCTAAACCACACGAGGAGGCGGAGCAAAGGGACTGAATGACACAGAGACTTCAGTCGTCAGCCACGCCTACTTCAGACAAGAGGCTACATTAGCAGCAGATGGAGAGTGTGTATGAGAAAGAGAGAAAACCGTGTTTTTTATGTGTGTGTGAGTGTGACCATTCGTTCCCCTGCCAAATTATTTGTCATTTTACTCAAATACAAATGCTAGATTGCAGTTGTCATCTGTTCTCTTTCATTTCCAATGAAGCCTAAAAGTAATTGTGACATGAACAAAAGCCTTCTTAACAATAAAATTTGATATTTGCATAAATATTAGTCTTTGTGGTACCAGTGATTCTGGTTCATTCATCCAGGTTGTCTAGCTACTTTATTCACATATGTCACTGCAGGTACAGTACAATATTAATTTGTATTAATGGATATGCACAACGTACCAAGGTGAATTCCACTGAGATCACTGTCAAAAAGCAGTCCAATTGACCTCATACATAACATACTTTTTTGGAAACTACAGATCATTCCATCCTCCCATCCAGGCCTGCATGCGGCCATAATATGGCTGACTGGTTCGCAGTTCTGATGCTACTGAATTCTGTAACTACTTCAAAGTGATCATTGGTCTTTTTGAGGCTTTCTCCATAAGTCTCTTTGTTTTACACAGAGTTTTGGAGACAACCTTTCCTAGGCAGTGCCTGGTTTGATTCACTTCCACTTAAATCCACAATGCCCACTGGGACTTTCAAACACTTTAGTGTTGGATTGTAGTCTTTTACGCATCTGCTTAGGGTTTTCTCCATGATTTTGAAATATGAGTTTGAATGACAGTTATGAAAATTAAGCCTAACATCTCAATTCTCATTTCATTCCAAAAAATGTGGCTGATATTTTAATGACACACAGGTAGACACAATCATGTTCTCGTTAGGGCAGTTGTTATCCATTTGTACAAACCCAACAGCTCCTGCAAAGAAATAAATAATCTTATGAACAGCAACTTTAATTTTTTTCTTTACAACATTTTCTAACATAATATTATTAAAAGCATGTGTGTGTGTGTGTGTGTGTAGAACTAAAATAAATCACAGGAAATTGCAGAATTAGTAGGCTAATTTAATAAAACAAATTGTTAGAATTGTTGTTTTTTTGCCTCAAAAAGTTTACTTTTTACAATATCTATAATTAACTAAATAAATATAACTTGTGACCTTAAGGGAATGCAAAAATTATAAATAGCTGCTTGATTACATTTTGCCCAGATGATTAATTAAACACTGAAAAATATTCAAGCTAATTTTATTCAAAGAAATCTATTACTTTAGAAAACTATTGTCCTTCGCCATCAATTTATCTTTATTCCCTTTGACAATACTAATTATTTTTGTTTATTAGGAAAGATAATCAATAGAAAGCAGACAATGTTACAAGTGGAACAGGATAATGGGAGAGTTGCTTCTAATGGCACAATGAACATAACGTCATACATGTACAGTACACTGTGGTACATGTTACAGCTGTCTGTTTGACAGCTTCCATCATCTTGTACAGACCAGCCTATGTTTGCCTATTAAACTTTATGGATCTATTAAGAGTCCAAGTAAGCCAGTCAGATGGCCATTAATTTCCCTCATAATATTTTCATTGTATATAAAAAATATGTTAAAACCTCATGAGGCCAAGGAATTTGTCTGGGTAAGTAGCTAACTATCCAAAATTAAATAAAAGCTTTTGAAAGTAATGAGCATGTTTGTTTTAACAGCTGCATTAACTGCTTTACCCAATTTAGATTTCTTATTTGAAAATACTAAAACATTCCCATTTCTCTATGCATTTCACAAAGACTTAAAGGTGTACTAAGCAATATTTGAAAAACCCTTTTGACCACAGTGTCGAACCGAGTCTCAAAACACATTTACAGTCAATCAGCAGTAAGGGGCGTGTCTAGTAATAATAGGGTGTAATATTAGTAATAAAACACCTGTTTACTGTACACACACAAAATTTTACTGTTTGCATTTCTAGTAAAACCCTCTTTCCTTAGCTCAAGTATATGCAAACCTCTTTGCCACATGCATTGGAAAATGTATTACATTGAAAGTAAAATTTTCAAATGAATATGAAAATGAACATGATTGTTTTATAAAGTATGCGTTCGTATGTGCTTCATTTTCACTGGAGGAAACGGCTGTGGTGTGATGAGGGGTGAACGCAGCGAAAACTTAGGCTACAGTAGATGGGGAACCGATTTATATTTTGTAAACTGTATTTATGACAGAACAGAACTGCACAGATGCCGGTATTATAACAATCTATCGTTAAACACACACTTTGTCCCATGGGCGTCTGAACCATTGTATGTGGGTGGGACAACCTTTCTAGGTGCTGATCCACCATCTGGTCTGAATACGTACTGGATCCGGGTGACTGCAGTGACCATCTGATCTGGAGTCACCCGGATATGGTAAGGGGCTTGAGGTATTCGGTCAATCACAATGCACTGGATAGCTGGCCAATCAGCGTACACCTCGCTTTTCAGAACGATGAGCTTTGTAAAAATCATTGCATTTCAGAAAGGCAATGAGAAACAATAATGTACAGTATGTGGAAAATAATGTGTTTTTTGAGCCTTAAACCACATAAACACATTTCAATACACCAAATACACAAAATAATGTTCTTTTTTAGCAATGTCATATGACCCCTTTAAAAAGAAGGGTAACGATCAGGCAAGAGGTAGACCCTCGTAAATATTGGAGCAGCTTTCCAGTGGTGGAGAGAACTCAAGGAGCAGGAAGGCCTGGAATCGGACGCTGGGGTTGCTTTGTTTCTTCTTGATAGGTGAGTTACGTTGATTTTGCTTTGTTTCACACAACTAATCTGTGTTGGCTTTTGCTTGAATATGCTGCAGCTGGCAGGCATAGCAAATTCCAGCATCGCCGCTGCCAGGGTTGTGTACGTACATGTAGGCACAGTTATCAAAATAGGAGCGAGGTGCTGTTGGGGTATGGGCGTCTTTGTTTTGGTGCTTTCAAATATCAACATTGTTTGGTAAAATTTGCTTAGTGCACATTTAAACATATAGATTGTACTTTATGCTCTGTATTAGTTGAAAAACTCCTTAACTCTTCAAATTTTGGAAGTTTATGACTCATATTAATAACCATGTTTTCTGAAATAACTATTTGCACATGTGCTACAACTCATGGTTCTAGCGTAGATACATTCACGCAAGAAAATAAACGAGTCTGTTCATAGTCACAGAAAGCCATGTCAGCCTTCTCCACCAGCGCTGGTATTCCTTTGGTGACAGACTGGCTGGTCTGTTGCCGAGCTGATTGCATGCGGCCTGTGCCAAATCTAACACTATCGAGTCTGTGAGAGGACACGGCGCAGCCAGCAGCTGCCAAACAGTTTAGCTCTAGCCTCCTCCATTCGCCTGCTTTCACTAACCTGTCCTGACAAGTAACCAGATTAGCGTAGTCTTCCATCAGTGCAGGGGAGCAGAAAGAACAGATGGATCTTCCTGTATCGCTCCCCCCTCGGCTCCAAGCTCACCACCTCAGTGCTTAGCTCGCACAATGGCTGGGGCCCGGCCCCGTCGCAATCGATGTTCTATGAGTTAATTGTTGCTAACAGCTTTGCATAATGCTGTTCGGGGAATACCGACCTCCGTCTTCATATTCCCCTATCCTCCCATCTTCTCCCCACAAACCACGAGCACCTCACAAACCAGGGAAATTGGCAGACACGTTTAGGCGAACGCCCACTTCTGAGGGAGATCAGAGACCTGGATGATTAGGAAATCCTAGACAGTTTCAGATTATTGAATTACAGCCATTTATATACATTGCTTGTGTACGCCACAACAATGATACCCATACAGCAAACGAGACATGGCAATGCCAAGGAAATAATTGAATGAATAATGTCAGAGGTGGAAAAACAGAGGAAAAGAGAGCAGACGGAGAAAACAAACTGCAATTTATAACACTTGTCATCTGCCTGGAAAAACTGAGCTTGTCTTTTTACAGTTTCTCTGGTATGTATCACTAAGTTTGCTCAAGTGAGCAGATGGGCGCACTAATTAGCTCAGTTCATGCCGCAAGTTTGTTTATAAAGAGAGAATGGGAAGCAGACATTTTGACACATTTTATTAACATATCATACCTTAAAGCTCTGCCTCCTGATACCCAGAAGGCTTTTTAGTGTTTTCCATTTATGCATACAATCACACACACACACACACAGATGGCCCCCCATCACCAAACATACATATGCACACACACACACACATATATGCACAGGCTGAACACAGGCCTAGCAGCTATAACCTTTATGTAAGCTTGAAAATAAAACATGTGCATTCCATTGTTTGCTAATTTCATTCTTGCATTTAGCCAGCGGTTTTATCCTAAGTGACTTTGAGTACACTCAAATGTTCCCTGAGAATCAAAACCTTGGTGTTGCTAATGCTGTGCTCTACTAGTGACAGATGTGACATACTTTCCACCTGACAATCCTTCCTCATTCCTCTCCACTCTGTCTGTATGTGCACATGGATAAGATGATGTCACCGGCAGAGAAGTGGAGCGGAAAGCATGGAGTGTGTCTCTCTGCAAGGCTGGGGGATTCCAGCACGTTGTCATATCTGTGTCACCCAGAATCCCCACTGTGTCTCTCTTGCACACTCTTGCTCTGACCGGCCTGCTCTGACTAAACAGATGACATGTTTAGTACCATCTCACTCCTAGAGGTTTTCGCGCTAATTACAGTTATAAAAACCCTTGGAACACGCACAGACTACACTGTATTTTCAGATCTGATCAGATCTCGAAAACCAATTAAAATAATATAGTCCAAAAAAAGTGTACACAGACAAACAATGGAAAAAAATATGGGAAAAATGCATCCTGTGTGAATAACTGGATTGTAAAATAAATGGCTATGGACTGTAGGCCAGTGATGTTCAATTATATGGAAATAAATAAAAATTTATTACACAGCTCTTTGGAATACTTGATTCTGATTGGTCAGTTGTGACATTCTGAGGTGTGTTATTCCTATTATGCCCATGGTAATGTGGTTGAAGTGTTCGTCTTGTTGCCAGAAATATTTTTTTGTACACTGTAATGGATTTAAAATAAACTGATTTTAAAACGCTTTCTTCTCAAATAGCATTTTATGTCCTTATTTTTTATGTGGTGAAAAGCTACATAATTACTGATACAAATGTACATTATGCCTTAAGTGTCCATAGGGATATGCCGGTATCAAATTTTCATGGTGCGATTAATTGCTAATGCTTTTATTACGGTATACGGTATTATCACGATATTGAAATTAAGTTTAAAAAAAAGTGCTGTCATAATACAGTATAACAGGTTTAATAACTTTTTTCTTATAACAAAAATAACTGAACATTTAAATGCAATAAAGCAATACAGAAAAATGTATAAAGTTAAAAGTTTTACACAGATTAAAGTGCAAAAGAACTATAAAGACCAATAGGTATCACTTTACAATAAGACCTCATTAGTTAACCTTAGTTAATGCATTAACACTCACAATGAGCAATAGCTACATTTGCTACAGAAGTTATTAATCCTTGTTTAAAAAATACAAGTCTTGCTCATTAAATAACACAGCTGCATCTTTCGATTTTAACAACGTATTATTAAACATTGGAATACCTAAGATTAATGAATGTTCAAAAGAATTTTTCATTGGCAGTTTATGCTAACTAATGAATTAACTAATGTTAACTAATGAAGCCCTAATGTAAAGTGTGACCGAACAATAAAAAATCAAAACACTTTCAAACAATATCGGGCATGTTGTAGTCCAGATTAAAATGTAAAAAAAAGATTGAAAATAAATAGCCTATTAAGTCTAAATATTTAAGTATTTGGCGCTGTGATGAACATCATAGCAAATACACAAATCTGAATGACTGCTTAAATCATTTAAACACGATTCAGAAACAGAAAGTAGTGCAGCTGCTTTGTTTACAGGGTTTCCGGGGTAACGGCTGCATTAAAATGAATAATTATTATTATTATTATTATTATTATTATTATTATTATTATTATTATTATTATTATTATTATTATTATTATTATTACTGCAGTTTAGCGCCATCTGCTGTCAGAGAGTGAAAGTGCGCTTTCATTCAGTGCGTCTCTCACATGTTCCGCCATGTGCTTCTCGTCCGCGCTTGTTTACATCAGAGTGCGCACGCGTCTTTCACGCAGCATACAGCGGTGTTGTGCATTTTGACCAGTTTATGGGAAAAGTATTCTTAAAATGCATTCAAAATTCTGAATAATTTGTAATATATAATTATTCACGGTATTTAGAAGTGCCCACAATAACAATATCGTGCATATTCATTACCGTGATATATGGCATTACCGAAAACCGGCACAAGTCTAAGTGTCCATCTTGTCTGCACTTCATCTAGAAACTGTTTTTCTTTGGAGAAGCTTTCCGTTTCCGCATTGTGGTCCTGATCACCATGTCGGGGTTTATTCTGCGATAACAACCAACTGCATGTACATTATCCCTTACATATCCACTTCTAAAAGTCACTTTTTGTAAAGTCTATTCAATGATTTACTCGCCTGCCATACTAATGTAATAACTTTGAATTATCAAAGTGAGGATGTTCTCGGCTATTTGATTATAATTTGATTAATTAATTGCATATGTAATTCATTTGATTAAAATGTAATTGATGTAATAGATATGTATTTATTATGGGTTTCTTTAAAAAGTAATTTTATGTGAACTTAATTATTTATTTTATTTATTTATTTATTTTTGGTTAATCATCATTATGGGTCTTGTTGCCTCCACTGCAAACTGCTGCATTTGCTGGTCATGTAGATTGTGTTCCCCTTACAGACACTGTAGGGCTGACCAATCACAGAGTAGCATCATCATAACTGTGCTGAGAGAGGTGAAGTCAGGGTCGTAGGTATATATCAACCCGTTTCATCATCCTCTGCTTTGAATCACACCCATGTTTCTTTGTTTAAGGATGAGGAAAAATTAAGTTTACTTGAATTGATTACAGTGCATTAAAAACATTTACAAATTCATATCATGAAAAATCTATTTCTGTTCTTGATTTTTTATTTCAAAAGAGTTTATTGTACTATGAAAACACACTGTAACTTTCTGAACTCAAAAGTTACTCCCCTGTCCAAAACGACAACTTAAACTAAGCTGACAAAAAATTAGCAATCAGAAATGACTGTCTCCATTTACATGTCAATGATTCTGTTTGCAACTCGTAGTAAAATATTTTGGAGGCAGTGGTATAGTAACTTGTAAGCGTTGCTACTTGTTTCACATGTGCATAGTACATTTATATAAGGGATTTAAATTACAGCAGTAAGAACGCAATGCCTGTTCGAAGGGTCAGAGAGAGGGAAACCCAATGACCTCAGGAAAAAAAAAAATAAAGCGATAAAATAAAAATGTATGCCTTGTTCCCTTTAAAGCATGAGTACTGATTATTTACCAAAAATCTAAGGGAAAAAAATAAATGTGACATGTTACACATCTGCTAAACAAGATGCGACATGCTACGCCTCTGCCAAACATGATGTAACTACATGTAATGTCAATGTTGCGGAGGAGGAAAGCCAAGGTTTTCTAACAACAGTTAAATACTGTACTGCCACAAAATGTTAATATATAAAAATCTATATCTGTGATTTTTGAAAAAGCCAAAAAGCCAGGTAATTTATCCTAATACAATCTAAATGTCTGAATTAGTGGGTTGCTCTATGATTATGACTCTAATTATGAACAATCATGTTTACAATCTCAATATTCTCTTTACATGAGTTTACATCAATTACAATCACAGTAATGCATTAATCACATGATAACAGTGAATGTTAATGTCAACTCATGGGTGTTTAAAATAATTTAGTTTCCTCAAAGTGTTAACAGTGGAAAAACAAAAGGTTCCTGCAAGGTTTCAATATCAATAATTGAGTAACTCACATGTCTTCAATGCATCAGAACACATCAATAAACATCAGACTGAATATTACTGTAAAGCCATCTGCTTTTTAAACAAACACTTAAAATATCACAACATGCTCACATTTCAACCAAATATTCGCTTTAGTGTGATTAACATTTTGAGTTATTATACACAGGTTAAAAAAAAATGTTTGAATGAAACCTACAAGGCTGCACTGACCACTTCTCTTGCCTTTTCTTTCATCACTTATTTCTGGTCTTTCACTCAGCCAGTCAGAGCTATTCAGGAGAAGAAATGATCAAAATGGCCATCTGAAAATTAACAGCAAAGATTTATTGACTATATCTCTGCAGCTCATGAACAGTTTGGGAAAAAAATGAAATCACAAGGTTTGAAATTCACATGAATATGTCAAGAAACAATGACATAGACATGTACTTGTCAAATTGCAATGACACAGACTTGAATAAGGCAAACTGTGATCATTGCCATGGTTACAGGGCAGGGTGGATGTAAGAGATATGCTTTGTGCACTATTGTAGTTTTTGGTTTTGAGAGCAACAACTGTAAAGGTTTTAAAATGGAAATTGAATGTAATGTAAAAATTTGAATATGAAACACATGGAGCCCGAATCTGTGTTTTGATCTTGCCAAGCGGTACAATACATTTTTTAAAAATTCCACACATTCAATTTTACATAAACTGTTACAGAGTCCTTGATTGATTTCAGACTGTTGAGGATTATAAATGCAGTCATACATAAACATATGTGGGGAGTCATGTCTTCATGGTTCAGCTGGTCATTTGTTTGAGTGCAACAAGTTAGCAAGTCTTCATCTTACAGCAGGGAAGGCTTCACCTGATGTGATTACAGCTTAAATAATGGTGAAGATTAAAGATTTAGAGACACGTTTCTGAATGTTAGTGGAGTTTAATGAGATCTAGAACTTTTCAGAGTTGTTAGATGTTGCATCAGATGTGATTAGTGTAATGAATCACTGCGTTTAAAGAAACAATGCTTGATTCTGCCATCAGAGCCTCCACAGCATCCACATAAAACTACCTTGTCATGCACTTTACTGATATAACACTAAAGGTACGGTCACATTAGGAAATTTTTACAAAAAAAAAAGTATGTATGGGGGATACTTATTAACTATCTATCAGATCTATCTCCAATGTTCAGTGTACAAATAAGTACTGAAATGTTGACACAAACATGGGTTTAACCTTTTCTAACACTGAATTAAATTAAACAGAAAAGCCCTCAAAAAATTTAAAATAAAATAAATTGACGGTGTTTCAAGATGTACTGTATAAAAATATAGTGCTTAAAGTTACAAGCTGGGTCTGAAAGCTAACAGGTCTACCTATTTTAGTCAACTAAAATAGATAATAAAAAAAAACTTATGTGTCAACACATAGTTTGACAATGAATCACACTTAAGCTGAACTAGATATTCTCTATAGGACAATAGAAATAGCTTAATGAATTTGAAAGATACAACTGAGATAATTAGAAATAAAAAATAGATACATACAACTAGTGGTCGACCGATATATCGCCAAGGCCGATATATCGCCCGATATTTAACATTTTTCATATATCGGCATCGGCCGATAAGTTTTTCTGTTTGCCCGATGCGTTCGAGGCGAGACTTTCATTTTGACGGCGCGACAGACTTTTATTTTGACAGAGCTGAGAACGGCAGCGCCTGAACACACAGTGCTTACATTCTCCCTCTTGTTCGCTGTCGACGTTAACAGTTCTGTCTAATACGGATAGAAGTCTGTCTAATAATCAGATAGAACGGTTAAACAAAGGAATTAAAATGTATACAAAGTATTATATTATTTGTAATAGAAAGGCAAACATTATAATACTAATACTAAACAAATACGCATTTATATAATTTAAACAAATCTTTGAATGAATAATGAACATTTAATTTCACAAACCTTGCAAACTTAGTCGAATCCAGCTGTGAGATCTTGTGAAGGGTGCATTTGTATGCTGCATGATCGCGTGTTCTCTGCATGACGGTCGGTCTGTGCGAATTGAATGCTGACAGGAGGAGAGTTCAGCTTCACTGGAGACGCGCGATCGACAAACTTTAAACTCGTGATTTTAAATTATGCTGCGCTTTATGCATTTGCCCACTGTCATATTCATGTAATTTTCACTGTGTGTTGTATGTAAAATGAGTGTTACCTTGGCTTTATTTGAAAAAATATGATTCCCAATGCACACAAACTTCCCAGAATACTGAGTGCCCTGTTGGTTACGGTATTTACTTCCTTTTTAAATTATATTTTTATTAAATATTTATTTATTTGTAAAAAATACTAAAGTATAAGTATGTTTTTTTTACACATTTATTTTTTTATCCATTTTCAAATGATTTCAAATTTCTTGAATATTAATTAAAATAACTAAAATTATATCGGCCATCGGCCACCCTGCTTTCCAAGATATCGGCAGTCAAAAACCGCATATCGGTCGACCACTACATACAACCACCTGTCACAGCATCTCATATCACACCCCAAGAGAAATCTGAACTGTTATCCACCTAGTAAGATATTTTTTTGTAAGATATTTTTAGTGAATGTGTGCGACTTCATTATCGCTGTAGGTCGCTATAGGTATATTATCACTATAGGGTAAAAAAAAATTATAGAAAAATAAAGTGCAATAAGCAGTAAAACTATTTGCGCTACAAATCAGTGTGTATGATTACAATAAAAAAATTAAAATTATAAATACCAGTTTCCAATATCAGACAGCATTACTAAAAGCGGAAGACACCAGAAGCTTTGCACACTTAAGTTAAAGGTGGCTGTGTCTGGTCTTACATTAAAAATGAGTTGGCTAGGACATGATGAGCTTGCAAAATACATAACAGCAATGTAAACATGAAGTAAAACACTAGACTTAAACTGCCCACACACAAACAAATTATATGGCTTCAGAATACAGCAGTCTCTACAAACGTCTCCATAAAGATTCAGTTGGTTCATAACCCAGCAGCCAGAGTTCAAAAATCAAGACCATATCAACCCTTTTAATTATCCAACACTGACTATGTGTTCTGTATTGATTATAAAATACTGCTACTTCCATATAAAGCTCAAAGTGATCTAGCTCCTCAGTACTCTCAATCTCAGGATTTTGAATTCTAGACTATAAAAAGAAAGTGATTACTGAAAGCTTTAAATGGAATTCTGTTACTGCAGGATACCCATTGTGAGGTTCACTAGATCCTGTGCTAGATCCAGCCCCATATCCCATCTCATCTGTGCTGAGGAGCCATGCCTACTGCCAGCTACAGTCTATACCAGACACAGAGAAACTCCACTGACCGCTGACATGAATTTACTTTTGCCATCAAAGTTCGTTTTCATTTTGGTTGATCAATAAAACCTATGCTCCTGTTTCCTTAAGATAACGTAAATCCAGAAATGTGTAAACAAGTCAAAACGGTTAAATATTTTACAAGTTTAAGATAGAATATTTTTGAAACAATCAATAAAACTCTAAAAAGAGAACAGGGTTTTGAAAGGTTTGTAACAATGTAAATGTCTTTACTGGCACTTTAATACATCCCTACTTAATAAAAGTATTAATTTCATTCTTTAAAAAAAAATACTGTACACAAACTTTTAAACGGTAGACTACATTTGTAATATAACACTAATTATTTTAAAACTAATATTTGCTGTTCTGATTGTTAAAATAAACATCACATAATTATTACAGATTAGATGACCATTTAAGGGGCCATTTAAATAGCTTAAATATAGTTAGCTTCTTTTGGTTAGTAGCTTGTAATGTAACGAACTACTTTTTCAAAATGTCTCTTGGCTGTAGAGTAACTACTTTCAATTACTTCAATTCAAGTAACTTGAAAATAGCTTCCTCAACACTGCAGAATTTAATTACATGATGTGTGAATTCAATGCAGAACTGTTAAGTCGAACATTATAAACCAGATGTACATGATCTCTCTGCATCGTTTCTTTCTGTGCGCCTTCCTACAGCAAGTTGGACATTCCTCTGGCGGAGCAAGAGAGACTGAGGAAAAAGAGGGGAAGAGATGGCTGGGGAAAGGCCAGCCATACCAACCCTGCAGGCATGTCGCTGGTCCAAACCCTACACTGCTTAAGTGTGAACCCGGGGGAGGTTGCTGGGGTGCAGAAACCCACGATTCCAGCCGTCCCTTTACGTGCCAAAGCTATCTCACAAATATGATTACATATTCCCTCTTCCAACCACCATTATGGATTACATTAGATCTTAAATGGGCCAAATGCACACTACACTTGAAACGTACTGAAACACACAAACGGCAACACACATTCAGGGCTCTTCAGCATCCCCCTGCTGTGCCCTCCCCTTCAAAGCTAGAGGGGATTCACATGAACCAAAAATGCTGATCCTTCACAAAAGCACTGGGCAGAGGGAAAGGTCATACACAACAGGCCAGGAAAATGCATGCCATCCTGGCTTTCCCTCTAATACCTTAAAACCCCCTCACATTCCAGCCTAACCTACCTTTCCTCTAATGTACAGATTCTTCCGTGTGAGATTGCCGGTTCTCTGGACATCAACCAATAGAAGCGCAGGATGCGTGTTATCAGTGCCCTTCAGGCGATGCCACTTTGAGGAGTGTGTGACCAAGAGCTTGGGATGACGAGCTAAGTCGTTAACCACTGCCACTCCCCACGAGTCAACGGTACAGGCGAGATGGCCGATAACGTTTTCACAGGGAAAATCTAAACACAACAAAAGACCATGTTTAGAAAGTATTCACAGCTTTTGGCCTATCAAGGATATCTGGTACAAACAACACACACACATACATATATACATATATATACATATATATATATATATATATAGTCTAGTTTGCTTGGCTTCAGTCTTATACAGTCTAGTTTGCTTGGCTTCAATCTTACTGCATATTTTTCACAACCCATCAAGTAAGTTCTTGAAGCCAAAGCGACTGCTTAGCAAACCAGACTCTCATTCAAAACATAAGTGGTGTGATTAGAACAGGATAAGATGTCAAAAGTAGTATCAGAATACATGTCATTATGCTAATAAACCATAACTTATTAGAATACACTCAAGAGGACCATGCTAAGATGAGAACGGATAGATACTAAATCTACATTAACAATGCTGTGAAGATATGCAAAGTCTATAGCATAAACATAAAAAAATATAAACATTACAAATTATGTAAGGTGCATGCAAATTCAAACAAATACAAAGACGATAAATAAATAAAAAATAAAGTAGCCTAGTGTGGTACCATAGTAAAGTGATGATATCATGTGGTAATACTATGGTACTTTGTATGTATAGCTACCACCCTGAATGTCTACTTGATGTACTATTAACATGCTTCAAGTATATTTCCAGAAAACATTGTAATACCATCCTTACGAAAATTAACCATGGTTTTATTACAGTAAACGTGTAGTAACCGTGTTTTTTGGCGTATTGTTTGCCATTTGTATAACCACAGTTTTATTATGGTTAAACTATGGTTTGTGTAGCAAAACCAGTGGTTACCATAGTTTAGTAGCTATAGCATTTGTTGTGTTTACCTGCAGAAGTGGCTCAGACGCAGCACACCTGTGGTGAACTTAAGGACATCCATATGACAAATGACACGATTTTGCAGGTTTGGTTTCCATTTTTCTATGAAATATTACATTTTATCAAGCTCTCTTTTTGTTCTTTGTGTCCTAAAGTGCCCCATTTTCGGAAACATTCAGCTCATAAATGTGTTGTCTGAATTATTCAGACTGAACTGCGAACCGATTCATACTAAATGCTAACCCGTTTGATTGATTCTTTAAAAATAGAACTGACTCAAAAGAATGATTCAAATCGGCATTACTAATTCGAATTCTAAACATCCGAAGGAAAATACATGAGACACGCGACCTGATGCTGAATTGCGAAACGATTTATGTTATGCTAACAGGTTGACCGATTACTTGAAAAGAACCGACTAAAGAATGATTCACCTGCGAACAGCGCGATTTGTATTTTTAAACAGGAAGTGGGGCACACGTGTTTAGTACAATATTGTCAGAGAAAATGTTTCCATATAACGTTATTTCCCCGGAAATATTACGAAAACACGTGTAACCTTTTAAAGTTTAATAACTTTACATTTAATAATATTAATATTACTAATGAATGTTACATTTAAATATTTAATATTAATAATATTACATTTAGACTTTATGTGCTCACATCCAAATATTAGATTTTTTATTTTACACATACTATACAGATATAAAATACAGAGGCATGCAATTTTATCCCATCCTCTAGCTCAGATCCAGCCCAGAGAAAAGACTTTACAAATGTGTGTTAATAATCTCTACAGAAACAACATTTCACATCATGTGTGAAAGCCGCATTGTCCCAGGCTGGGGCTTTGGAAAAATAAATTAATAAAAAACAAAATATAGGAGGAAGAGAGGGTAGAGAATGAGAAAGTGAGAAAGAGAGAAGTGTGAAAGAGAGAGAGAAAATGGACGGACCGCTGTTCTACAAATATTTGGAGATATGGTGCTGTTTTCATTGCTGACATCAACATAAATTTGTGCAATGGGGCCCAAGATGCTCAGCAGGTGTAACTTTCTGTGAAAGGAGTAGAAGAGCAGTAGAAGGTGGTAAGAAATGTTTTGACGGTGGGAATGGAATGAGAGAGGTGGAAGACAATGGACTTTGCCCTTCTGAACTGTGCTTTCTCTCCCTCAGAGAAGTGTGGGTCATCTGCTCTCAACCCTCGGCCTTACCACCTCACACCGCAGTGCTTTCCTTCTGTAGCCATCTCATCTGCCAAACCTAGAAACTCCACTTCAATACACAGTCCTGACCACAACACACACACACAAACAGTTATAATATGCCGCTGTATACTGTGTGTGTGCATGTGTGTGTGTGTGTGTGTGTGTGTGTGTATATATATATATATATATATATACATACACACACACTGTATAGATAGATTGATAGATTGATTGATTGATTGATCTTTGATCAATCTGATATGCTACTTTGCTGACCAAAAACATTTCTTATTATTAATCTATGATAACATTTCCTATCAATAATCCAAGGTAAAAAGAACAGTATTTCTATTTGAAATTCAAAATCTTTTGTAACATTATAAATATCTTTACAGTCACTTTAATGCATCAATTTAATTCATCCTTGCTGAATAAAAATATTAATTTCTTCAATTAAATAAAAAAAAATTTAAATTATGCTGACCCCAAACTTTTTATTGGTAGTATAACAATCACAAATTATTACAAAAAAATTGTGGCATAGGTGTGACATTTCATAATGTTTTTTTAATCTAATATCATGATCAAACTGGCAGCATCTATGGCAGTCTGGTTAGGTTTGTTTCCTGCAACCATGCACTAAGACCAGATACAGAATATCTCCCACCATTCGGAATATTGACCAGACCTGTTGATTCATTTTTTCTAACATTGCTTCCACACACATTATTTATTCAGCCATCTTGTCCAAGTCCCTGGACACTTTCTGGGTCAGGACTTCCTGGGCAGCAGTAGCTGAGTCAGCGGCCAATCAGACAGCCCCACTGGGGCTTGCCGTGTCCAGAGGTATGCTTCCTGTTTTTGTCAGCGCTTGTCAGGAGCCACCTGGCCAGTGCCGGCCAAAGAGGGTCAGTTTGCTCAGGGGTCCATCCCTGAAGGGAGTTCAGGGGGTCAGGAAGTGGGAAAAAGCGACCCAGAATGACACACAGCATAGCCGTGATGCCACACATGAAGCGTGACCTGTTTTGCTACAGCATAGCAAAGGCAGCGAGGCTTAATCCAGTTAGTTCCAACAATCCCTTGGTCACCTATACAATGACAATTGATATACACAATTGAGGCCTACATGCACAAAATAGCCCTGCACCAGTCAAAATGGAAACAAATCAGGCCTCCATTCACAGCCGCATCAGTCAATCACTCACAAAGCCACAACTTCACCACATAAAAGATCATTGTGCAAAAGTGCAGGAGCAACGGTGCAGTAAATAACACATCAATTAGCACAGGTTGCTGCAGCGGTTAATAACCGTTCTGGCTCTGGGTCATGCCTGCTCCTCTGTGCAAACGCAGAATGGAGGTTCGAGTTCCTGCTGCCCACAGCGGTCTGGACCTTTCCACTTCACCTCCTCCTAAAAGATGCCCCACAATGGCCTCCAGCTCTAATGAGTTGGCTTTTTGGGTGGATACGAGCATAGCGAACAGGTGCGTCTGGGACTGGAGGCGTATGGAGAATGGGAAGAGGTCTCTGTTTGTCCCTTCAGTGTCTGCCAGATAAACAGACCGACCAGCAGAGCAACCTTAAATTCTTTCAGGGAATAGGTGAAAGACTCTGCAGCTGGAGGGCTTGAATGGACCCTGCCACACTCCACCAAACTCTCTAATGAGCAAAAGCTTGGCACAAGCTATTCGAAAGGACAAAACAAAAAGCCACTGTGGAGCTAAAATGAGAAAGAAAGGAAGAAAGACATGGCACACGGGTCATTATAGGGACATTCTGAAGGATGAAGACATTGGGATGGGTAGTTCAGGATGTATGGATGCCAACACTGCTTGGCGTAATTAAAAAGCTTTTTGGGAGATTTTTCTGGGAGAACATACTGTTCCTGCTCACTCAACCACTGTGAAGCATCATGTGAGTCTGAACCAAGTCAAGAGACAATGGACATCAGTGAATAAATAGGGTGCTTATTTTTGATGAACACTATTGCAGTCTAAATGAGTGTGTGTTTGGAGTAGCAGACATGACAGGGTGGTCATTGTTTCTCTTTAGTAGTAGTGGGTGGCAGAAGCTTTAAAATAATGCAATTAAACACTGACCTCTTAGATGCGCTAACTCTCCCATCTGGGTAGGCCTTGTCAGTCAAGTGTGACAAGAAAGTGTTCATAGTTGCATTCTGAGTTTTAAATGGAATTTAATTTAAAGGAAAACACCAAAGTATCCATAGTACTCAGGCACTGAATTCCATGTCTTCTGCCACATGGCAAAGAAATAAATGAAGAAATAAATCATATATTTATACTACCTGTCAAAAGTTGATCGATGATATTTTGTAATGCTTTTGAAAGATGTCACATGTGCTCACCGATGCTGCATTTACTTGATTAAAAATACAATGAAAACAGTATTGTGAAATATCTTTAAAATTTAAAATAACTGTTTAAAATGCAATTTATTCATGTCATGGCAAAGCTGAATTTTCAGCAGCCCTAACTCCAGTCTTCATACAAGATCCTTCACGTGATCCTTTAGAAATCATACGTATATGCTGATTTGGTGCTCAAGTAATCTTTATTCTTATTATCAAAGTTAAAAAAAGTTGTTACAGTCAATTGAATTTAATGCATCCTTGCTGAAAACAAGTATTAATTTCTTTAAAAAAAAATAAAATCTTAATGACCCCCAACTTGTCAATGTTGGTGTATATTTCAAATATTTCAAAATATACAAAATATTTTGCTAATACAGATTTAAAAATATATATTCTTTTTTTTTATTTCTTTGTATTGTCAAAAACATTGTAAAAAATAAACATTTTAAATATATTCTTTTGCTCCTTTAAATAATTTTTTTTAAATATATTTCGATATTTGAAGGTTTAAACAAAACTACACATATTTTCATCTTGCAAAATGTATTTTCCTAAGCTGCACAATTTCAGTTCTACAATATACCATAATACAGTAAATAAACAGGCAGTAAATACATTTCTTTTTAAATTGAATTATTTTGTTAAACTCAACCAGTGTTATATTAAACAGCAGTCGGGGGGGGAAATCCTTCTTCCAATTTATTATTTTTTTTGTCCATTGTCGCAGGTGCAGGTGGAACTGAGGGGATATTTCTCTCCACCTCACAAAGACCTGCAGAGCAGCTATGAAGACTAAACCGTGCATTAGCATTATGCTAACATAGTCCAGGATTAAGGAACATGAAAGGCAGCAAAGCCTTGGTAAGATGGTCTTCAGCAGTCGGTAGCTGGGGAAATCGATGTGAGAATCACAAGCATGGCAAGTCTACTTGAGTCAACAGGAAAAAGAACAGCTGGGCCACACAGAAAGAGAATGTCGCTCTTCTTAAAACACTGTATTGCAACACTAACACTACATGGCCGCTGGCTTAGAAGAAACGCCAAAAAATACCTCGAAAAAGTGCTTATAGTTCTGCCTCTGACCTTACAGTGATTGGCTGCCATTCAGCGTTTTTCACCTGTCAAGTATTTCTTAGGGTGTATTCACACCAGGAAAGTCCGCTAGTTCACTTGCTTTGGTCCGGACCAAATACAATGTTGATTTTTTTGTTTGGTGTGGTTCGACCACCTCTTCAGCTGGGTCTCGGTACGGTTGTTTGGTCCGCACCCGAGTGCGATTGCTGTATTCACACCTACCCAAAAGATCCGCACCAAGGGGGGAAACGAACTTGAGTTCGATTCAATCGAACCAAACAAAACAGGTGTGAATACACCCTTCATTTTTGGATGCTCTCAACACTTTCTTCACTCCACGTTCAATCCCACAATCCTCTGCAGGCGATTCCTGATCAGCTTTTGTAGAGAATAATAACAATAATAGCACCCACTTATTTCTGCACAGTATGTATTTTTATTAAATTGTATTTAATTGAAGAAAGTTTTTTTTTTTTTTTCAGTGATGTAAAAGTGTCTTTAGCTCATATTTATCTCTCCAAAAAAAAACCACTTTAAATCAATCCTCTGCAGGAGATTCCTGCTCAGCTTTTGTAGAGAAAGAACTGAAAACACCCACTTATTTCTGCATATATTTATTTTTATTAAATTGTGTTTGTTTGCATACTGATATATATATATATTTTTTTATTTTTTATTTTTTTCAGTGATGTGAAAGTGTCTTCTCACATTTTTATGTCTCCAAAAAAAATTAAAAAACATTTAAAAAAAAGACGAGTGTGTTTTCTGACACAACTGCATGGCCTGGCTGCACTATTGAGACAAGTGCACAGCATATGAATGCGGATCACCCACTGACACGCCTACAGCACCAAACATTCCTGCACCTTCCTGCCCGTCTAAACAAAATAAATCAATCGTGTTAAAAACCCACACCGAAAAAAGCCATGTCAACACTAAGCCTGATATAGGATGGATCGTAATTTTTAAGTAGATTTTCATGTTACAACCTTGGCCATTACAACAGAACACAAATACAGTGGTGAGCTTTGATCACAGCATGGTGAAAAGTTTATGAAGAACAAGATGGCTGAGGGAGACCTGATCGAGGTATCAGTAGGCAGGACAGAAGGTTTTTGGATGTGCGCAAAAACGTGCCGTCACACTTGTCTGCTGCCAAGAGAGACGAAGGGCTCCCAACAAACCTTTAAATCACAAGCTGTAGAAATAAGACATTTGAGACAATAAATACCTTAACACAATGTGGACATTAGAAACCTGGCTCACTTCAGATCTAAATCAACTCCATGTGGAGATAAAACAAACAAGGGAAAAAAAGGTTATTGGAGATTTTGAGTTGATGAGCAGCCCTCATGCATTCAGTTCCACTTGGTTCCACACAGACACGACAGGAATTTTAACACACTCAAGCGTGGGCTAATTAAAACCCCACACTCTGTGTTGCCAGAACAGGAATCAATATGCTTATTTAATTAATCTATACATCACACAAGATCAGCCCCAAACCAGCTTTGAAAAAAAAGAAAAAAATCATCAGAAACAGAAAAAAGACACACATACTTGGCTCTTCATTTGTGCTTGACGATAACATTGCATGTTTGAAACCGCTAAAAGTTTGCTCCTCGAGGGCTTACAAAGTCAATTACACACAGAAACACACATATGCTGTGCATGCAATAGTCACAAACATGGGCCCCTTTCACTAATTGAATCGAGTTCAATGGCATTAACAAAAGAATCTCATTATCTAGACTTCTCCAAATGCTCTGCCCTCTGGAACTCTTTCACACTTTCAGGCTGCTCCGAAAACTCGGCTTCATAAAGCAGGTCCCAGGCCTGTGAGAAGTGCTAATTTGTAAACGTGTCTGTGAAAGAGAACAGAAGGTTATTAATAATTCCCTTGACCTTGTTCAAATCAGATATCACAATGAAGGGTAATGTTCAATAATTGATTTACTCAGGCTCAGTTGTCTCTTTAAGAATGATGATTTTTAAACATGCTGACACTTTTGCTCTAGCTGAACGAAACTGTATTATTACAGGATACTGGCTAAGACTGGTTGAGATTTAAAACTGAATGTGGGCTTACTTTTCTTCAGGCCTGGATTTTATATTCAAAAGCGCAATTTCTGGCAAATTGCACTGAAACCCCTGGAGGGGTCTTGAGGGGGTGTTCTAAATTTTGTGTCATTTAAATGGTTAGGTTATTGCATTTCAGAAAATTCATACATTCATGTTTCATTTGATATAAACTCATGTTTCTGGATTAAGGTCATATGGAGCACTATTTATTTATAGAAGTATATATCAAAAAATAATATAAGGAACTATAAGTAAAACTTTGATATTTTAAAACCTGTATCAGAAAAATATTTTGTATATTCTTTAGACATTTGAAATATACAGTAACATTTAAATGTTTCAAATAAAATTTTTAAAGAAATAACTTTAAAATTAAGAACACAAGAGTGATTAGATTATTATTTTACTATATACATATATATATATTTTAAGAATGATGATTTTTAAACATGCTGACACTTTTGCTCTAGCTGAACGAAACTGTATTATTACAGGATACTGGCTAAGACTGGTTGAGATTTAAAACTGAATGTGGGCTTACTTTTCTTCAGGCCTGGATTTTATATTCAAAAGCGCAATTTCTGGCAAATTGCACTGAAACCCCTGGAGGGGTCTTGAGGGGGTGTTCTAAATTTTGTGTCATTTAAAATGCAAAATGTTTCAGTAATATATAAAACATAGAAAACATCACATACAACTGTCCTGATATAATGAAGATAAAGGCCATTTCAAAGACAGAATTTCATGACAAGAAAAACGTATTTAAAATATTAATAAAAATAATTTATATTTAAATATTAGAAAGGTAGTGTGAGATCAAGTGTACAATGTCATGCAGAGAGACTCTCCAAAAATGTAAATATTTATTAATTTGATTAAAAATACTTTATATATTAAATATAACATATTGAACTTATTAAACATAATATTATATACTAACTTTGCTTGGAAATAATGATTAAGATTACTCATATATATATATTTGAGAAGATATTTTTGTACATCTTTTGCACATCTTCACAGTCTTTGTACTTGGTTATACCACATGAAACCAATAAGAAAAGAGTACATTTCTAAGAGTTTCCAATTAATCTTTTTCATTCTTTTAAAAGATTTTTCCTCATATGTCATTGACCCTCCTACATTGGTTTTGACCTCAAAGGAGGATCTCGACCGCATCTTTTCTCTCTCCTCAGCTGTGACTACAGTTCACTCCCCTTCCACTTTATCAATTCAATCTTCCTCTGTTATCTAACCCTCATTTCTTTTATTTCTCCTTTTGTTTTTGGCCTCAAAATCCAATTAGGCTTCATCTGAAACACCAGCAGTGTGGGAACTTTATCCATTCATGAGGGGAGATAACTAAACTAATTAAGCCTAGGTTCCTCTCTGAAGCTCGCTTGAATGTGCAAATTAAAAATGCAGACGCAGCCTAGATTGGATTAGATAGGCCATGTAAATAGGGGGAGGACTTTATCTTTAAGTGACACTAAATTGTTTTCTGCTCCCTCTCTCGGCACCCGTTTTTTACACCTCCCGCTCACAGACACTTTTAATGACGCCACGGCACAGGGAGGGAGGGGAGAGAGGGCAGAAACAGTGAGAGATCTGGAAAGCAGGGCCATCTGGGCACACTGGCTGGGTGTTAGTATAGTGCCAAACAGGAGTGAATGAAGGTTGGGGTGATTTTCAGCAACATGTGAAGAAACGCTGGCTGTTTGCTCTAATGGCCTCCTCTCCAGCAGAGTAAACACAAACACTAAGCCTGCTGAGTCCTGTTTACTCCAGTTAGATGCCCTCTCTGGCCCACAGGACCACCCTGTGCTCCCTAACACACCCACATGCTGCAGCCAGGCCCAAATAAGCTCCCTCTTGGGGCTTATGGCGCAGACAATCAATGGACGGGGGTCTGGACAGAATGTCAGAGCCATCATACCATCATGCTTCTGTTAAAGAGAACGAAAGAGTGATTAGGAGAAGATCCAGCATTGTGTTCATCAGTCAGTATGTTAACTTGCTCCGTTATAATACATGACACAACGTGTAACTGAATATTTAAAGGATTTAATACACGTCAGGCATCACCTTAATTTTTTGAAGCAAAGCACACAATGCCAAGGACAAGTGAAGGTCGAATAATATGTGTGCAGTTCAAAACTTTGGCATCCATTAGATTTTTTATGTTTTTGAAATAAACATCAAACATACAGAAAAAACTGCAACATTCAAATATTATTACAATTTAAAATAGATGTTTTCTTTTTTAAAGGAGTCATATGATGCGATTTCAATTTTTCCTTTCTCTTTGGAGTGTTACAAGCTCTTGGTGCATAAAGAAGATCTCTAAAGTTGCAAAGACTAAAGTCTCAAATCCAAAGAGATATTCTTTATAAAAGTTAAGAGTTAACCACGCCTACCTATAATGTACAGTATGTGGAAAATAATGTTGTTTTTTTTTAACTTTAAACCGCATTTAATATATTTTAAAATGTCATTTATTCCTGTGATAGCAAAGCTGAATTTCCAGTAGCTATTACTGTCTTCAGTCTTCAGTGTCACATGATCCTTCAGAAACCATTCTAATATGCTGCTCAAGAAACATTCCCTATTATTATGAATTTTGAAAACAGTTGTGCTGCTTAATATTTTTGTGGAAACCATGATACTTTTTTTCAAGATTCTTTGATAGATAGAAAGTTCAAATGAACAGCATTTATTTGAAAAATAAATCTTTTTCAACATTATAAATGTCTCTACAGTTGATTTATATCAATTTAATGCATCTTTGCTAAATAGAATAATCTTTTTTTTTTAAATCTTGAACCCAAACTTTTGAAATGCAGGATGAAGCTAGATCTGTTAGCTTTTTTTTTTTTAAAAAGACTAATTTATTATTTTATTTTAATTGAAATCTAACTTATATAGTGCTTGCAAATATACTGAGTATGAAAAGACATACATTGGACAAACTGTGCAGTCAAAGTGTGAAAATGTTAATGTGAGTTTTATAAATTCTAACATCTTTAAAACTACATATACAGTATAGTCTTGTTTTTTGCACTGTTCGCTAGAGAATTCTGGGAAAATTCTAATTAATTTAATAATTAATAATGAAATTCGTATCTAATTAATTAATTAATAACATCTAATTAATGGTTTTAGAAATTTTCCTTTTACCAGGGCTGTACAGTACAGTCTGTACAGACATATATGTCGCACGTGCTACGAAAATACTGGTCTGTGCGATGAATAAATTTACCACTGTAGCACGCGTGCGCTACAGTTTTGCATGTTCATAACACAGCCGCTTAATAGTGTGAAACTTTCAACCTCTGTAGCACCAGTGCAATGTGAAAAAAAAAATTAACGTACGGCCCTGCTTTTACACATGATCACAACAGGCACTGAAAACACAGCCTACCAGCAGAGAGCAACTTAATTTGAAGCTTTGATCAAGTAAAATTAAGAGTATGATAACTGACCATGTTTAAAATTACATGGCATACGTGCTACCACAGTGAAGAGGCCTAAAAAAAGTTCATTTAAAGCTCTCAAGCATGATCAGATGAACACAAAGTAACATGAAGACTCTGTAGGCTGTCAAACATGGGAATAGTGCATTTCAGAGGCGGATGATTGAGTTCAATGGGACTTGATGACAAGGTGATTACAGTTATTATGTTGGCATGCTGAAACATTTCTAACAGGAGATTGAATTAAGCAAGCATCAGTATGAGTTAATTTAACCCACAAACGTAGCGCTACAGAGCCGGAACGCAGCAGCTGTATCCATAGGAATAGTCCTCCCATATGGGTTTCTGTCTCGCCACTAGCCTTAATGGACCTCTGCTCATGTCAGCCACTGCCAAAAGAGTATCATCAGGACCATACTGACTGTTTCACTGCAGAGAGAGAGAAAGAAATAGGGAATAAATTAAGAGGAAATGTGATGGGTGAAGTGTGCCATTGAAAGGGGTGAGGGAAAAGGAAGTTGTTGCGTGAGACAGGCAGCAGGGGGAGCAGCTCTTCTATTGATTGGAGGCAAAGATAGAAGAGGCTTCAAACCTGCTGTGGGGCGGCCGGGCGAGACCAGCCAACATACCCAACTACAGCTTCACTTCAGTGGGCTCTGGAGGGGCCGTCTACCCGAGTCTCCCCACTACTCTTATGTGGAAATCATTGGCTTTGTTGCTATGCAGGGAACAGTTGACAGCGGTGTAAATAAACTTCATCCTGCATCGCCGTCTTCTAAAAGGACTAAGCAAACAGATTGCAGTTTTAGTCGAGAATAGAAACCAGGACTGAACAATAATCAAAAAGACAATTATTCAATATACTGACAATTCAAAAGCTGTAATGACAAAAAAGGATGCACATGAAAGTGAATTAAAAATTTCACTGTCAGACATTAAAGGGTTAGTTCACCCAAAAATTACAATTCTGTCATTAATTACTCACCCTCATGTCCTTCTAAACCCGTAAGACCACCGTTCATCTTCGGAACACAAATTAAGATATTTTTGATGAATTCTGAGAGCTGTCTGACCCTCCCATAGACAGCAATGTAATTACCACGATCAAGGTCCAGAAACGTAGCAAGGAGATCGGTAAAATAATCCATATGATGTGACATCAGGGGTTCAACTGTAATTTTAGAAGCTACGAGAATACTTTTTGTATGCAAAGAAAACAAAAATAACAACTTTATTCAACAATTCGTCTCCTCCGCGTCACCCTGGTGCCATTTTGGTTATCTACGTTGTTTACGCTTTGATTTGAACGAAAACAACGTATCCGCGTGACGCAGCTGACACAGAATAGCATACGCTGTTTACGTTCAGTGGGAGGGTCAGAGAGCTGTCAGAATGCATCGAAAATATCTTAATTTGTTTTCCGAAGACGAACGGAGGTCTTAGGGGTTTAGAACCACATGAGGGGGAATAATTAATGACAGAATTTTAATTTTTGGGTGAACTAACCCTTTAAACCGACACCTCAGAAATGTTAAAGTCTACAATAAGTCTTGGAAAGCAGGTCAACCGAGATATAAATGAGACCATCTGACCGCAGTTAATACCTGACACATACACTTTCTCGGAAATAATGAAACGTTTGAAAGATTTATCAGTTAAATTAGTACAAAATAAAAGTATCTGTCATTTTAAATTGCGAAGTAAAAAAGAACTTGAATAGAAGGGGGAAATTGGCAGAAAAGGTAATTTCCTTTCATTAACTCGTCTGCTCTGGTAAGCGCTTGTTAAATTTAGGGTTCACCAGATCACACTGAGGTGTGTGTGTGTTGTGGCCAAAAACATCTGCTAATGAGAGATTCCTGATGGAAAATTGGCTGGCAGACAGAACTGTACGCGCAGCTAAAATCTCAAAATTTCTCGGTGGGTAATTTTCTCTTGGCATGTTTAATTTGGTCACTATGGATTTTGAATATATTTGCATGCATGTGTGTGTGTTTGTTCTCCATCTAGGCCTTTCTTTTGTCCCCGTTAATGTTTTAGTTATGCAAAGACATTCAAGTGAGGCCACAAGTCAGGAAGTGTTAAACTTACCAAATGCAGACAATTAAGTGCTCTTGAGACAAAATGGAGAAGTGAGAACTCGCAGAGCTGATACTCTTTACTTTAAAAACACACATACGGCAGAGTTGTTCACCTCCTCATCTTTGTATTAGCCTCTAACCCCAATGTTTTAACAACAGGAACGCCAGACTTAAATTAGGTGAAACAATTTTTCCACAGCCCCAAACCATCTTAAATCACGGCCCCCGGAAGAGGCTTTGCTCTGCAGCAGCATCATTAGGGCTTTAAATGTTTTCAAAACATCCCTCATTAGCAACGACCCTTCCACCACACACACATTTACATCCACAAGCAACGAGCTCCTGGATCTCATTCCAAGGGAGGTAAGAATTTGCAACAGTGGCCATGTATAAAAAAAGGCCTAATCTGTTATTCCCAGAGCTGACTGTTAACTGACAACACCTAGTCTTTATAAACACACACATCAGTCCTAATGTCCCCATGATGGTATGACAGACGTGAGATGAGTCATTTGGGGTGGCTGAAAGAATAGATGTGTGTCTGTGTGCATATGAAACTCTCCTCACCTTGACCAGCCCACGCGTATGGGGGCACGACACTGACCTTGGCATCTTGGCGATTAATTTGCCCCTGATCTTGTCTCCCATGGTTTGAGTAGCATGTGTGTCAGGTCCAATGAAGGTGACACCTTCTGCTGCCTGCCGAGATAATAAAGGCTTTACCTTTACAGCTCAAGCATATCAGGTAGAAGCTGAGCATGTTCACTCTCATGTAAATAAGCGTGTTTGAGAGACAGACAGTGTAGGTGAGCAAAAAAGCAGCTATATATGCTCATTCTTATCCATTTTCTTCAGAGCAGCTCATCGTCATGTGATCAAAGCTGGAGATATTCGCTGGAAACAGTGTGGTGGGTAGCGCTGCAGATCTCTGGGCCCATCTAGCTTGGAGAACAGCTCAGGTAAGACTGCGGTAGCAAAGGGAATGGTTCATTACAGCCTGAAACCTCGAAGAGAAGATTAGCGGGATGGCAGGGCGGAACAAGATGCAGGCCTGGTGGAAACGCGATCTGCACGCTGGAGACAAAACTGTAGGGAACATAATATCTTTTTGCTAATTTCTGCTTGGTTAATCCCGCACTCGGACATTCCCACTGCATTTCGGAAGTCATACTGACAAAGAGGAAGTTATTCTGTAAATATATATAAAAAAACTGCCATTAAAATATTACCAAATTACAAAATTAAAGGAATACCAGAATTTTTTTCCTTTTCTTTGTGTGTGTGTGTGTGTTTTTTTTTTTTTACTACTGAAGTAATTTCAGAACTTTAACGCATATTATAACACACGAATATTATAACACATTCTCTATAAAAAATTACTCACAGTAAGAAATTAAAACAATAAGTAATTGTTTATATTTATGGCACAAATTAATAGGAATCTCTGCTATATATTTATTTTTCAAATGAATAGATCACATAATATGATTTAAAATATTATCAATATTTAATCATTATTAATATGATTTAAAATAATAATTTATATAATTATTAATTTAATATTGTGTTAATTAACTTACATAAAATATTATATTTATACATTTTATAGAATATAAAAACATATAAAGTAATATTTTAAACAATAACTTTAAAAAAAATAATAACCAAGTAAATATTAACAAATTAATAATAAGAGGTAAAATAACCAGATAATTATTTAGTGTGCTTCTCGAAGAGAGATTTAAAAAAATTATAATAAAAATTCTTCTGCTTCCCAGGTTAACAGTGCAGACTTAAGCCAACTGTGATCTCTGTTGTGTCATCTTACAAATTAAGCACAATTAAAAGTTCAAGCTCTCCCAAATGTCACTCACTTTCCCTTCACAGGTCTCTATTTACCAAAAACAAACCAAGGGCTGGCGGGGGTGACAGGAGCTGTTCTTCCGCTGAAAACAGGTGTTTCACTGCCAATGGCCGAGAACAACCTCATTGAAGTACACTCTGACATTTGTGTGTCAGTGTGTGTGTGTGTGTAAACTGTGTCCAGTATCACTGTTATCATGCCATTGAGGCCCTGCAGAGGAGGCTACGTGCTCCATCCCAACACACAACCTTTACTTTACCTCACTTTTCCCTCCATCACCATTTACTACAGACTCTTAACATAATAAAGGGAACCTGGAGAACTAATCCTCAGAAATCTGCTTTCCTCTCTCGCCTGTTCCTTCAGGCAATACAGCACGAGAAAACACTTCATTTGAATTCTTAAACTGTACAAACTGTGAATGAGCTCCTTTTAACTGCAAATGTCATTACATCTCCATTTCCAGGGGAGAGCAGTAGGGAAAAGAGGCTCTCTCACATTCATGACAAACCGTTTTAAATAGGGCACAATGGGGCAAGGGGCCCCCCAAAAGAGAAGGGCCATAATATCAAATGCATTTACCTGGCACTTATGTTTCAAATAGGTGTCTAATTCCACAAAACATATACACACACATTTGAGAGGCGGTGACCCTTTTGAGCTCAATTTTATCGTTGTTTCTTAAAGGATTTATAGGGATGGTTCACCTAAAAATAAAAATTCTGTCATATTACTCACACTGATGTCTTTCAAAAAAAATGTATGACTGACTTTCGTCTGTGGAACATAAAAGATTTATTGAGAAATGTCTTTTTTTTTTTAAAATGACTTGGTCAAAATTCATCAAAATATCTTCATTTGTGTTTCACAGAGATTTAGTCCTACAAGGTTTGGAATGACATGATTTTCACAAAATTTTCATTTTGGGGTGAACTATCCCATTAGGCTATGAAATGTCTCATGTTTAAAATAAATAACAATAGTGGAAACTCTCTGAAATGTACATGCTGTTTTGTTTCACTGCTGAAAGTCTTTATTCTTAAGAAACGGCCCATTCAAGACTGTTGTATTGTCAAAATGACTCGCAAGGTGTCCGTCCACATTCACAAACAGCAGTGAGAAACATTAAACACGACATGAGAGAAATCCTGACAATCCTAAAAGCCACAAAACACAAGCGCAACATCTTGCGGGAAACCAGCCAAACCAAACATGGCATATGGCAGCCATTAAAGTGATCCGGCATCAGAGCCAACTTCAGCCATTAAAAAAGCCACACACAGTATTTCTGCTTGATTTAAAATGTATCTAAAAACACAAATACTATATGTATTTTGACCCGTTTTTAGATGCTAATTTCCACGAAGAACCATCAACATTGACTCGTGATGAAACTACTGACGGGGGGGGGAAAGCCCTCTGAATAGTGCAAACACACACACACATTTGACTACCACTGAGTCGGGCACAAAAAAGGAGAAAGAAATGGCAAAGATTAACTTATTGAGGTCTCCATTGCCATAGCAACACAGAATAGTTTTGATGCGTCTCCCTTCACAGTCAATGAGGTTTGAACGTATCACGGAGCAGATAGCTTTTCAGTGGCTTGTTACTAAGGGGGCTATTTAATGCAGATACTGCTGTGCGTCTGAGCACAGATGGCTGAATACTCGAGCATGGCCACTTTGAAGAGAGCTCCCGTCCACATTTTCAGGGGGCCGCTTTGCAACATTGATCTGAAAGGGGAGAATGGTTGTTAATAATGAATAAATCAACAATGGGGAGAATAGCCCAGGCAGAAGCAGTTAAAATGGAATAGCGTATGACTCTGGAGCGATGCAGCAGATTAAAACATGATGGTTGTCATCTCTCGCGGTACGATCAGGCCGTCGTGATACCATACACCAGAATCAAGTAAACATGGATTTGGGAGAGATTCTAATCAAGCGGACATCATCTTAACTGAGCTGTCAGTCAAACTGAATACTGTTGTTCTGTTTTTGTCTTGGTATATTACTGTATTACTCATAGATGCATGCTCGTACTGGACAGCGTAATGGCTTCGTTTAGTCACTCTGGCGTGGAGGAACACGCTGTGAGTTTGGTCCATTCAAGATGGTGCTCGCTAGCTGTCATGAAATCATAGCTGAATATTTTATTTCCTCTTTCTGCCATTGATTTTTAAATATTGTATGAGGAGAGAGAAATAAGAGGAACATTTCCCTCACATTTTTGAGTAAACAACGTGCTCATTTACATGCTAATTTTCTCAGCAGGAATATGAAAAGTTGTGCAAAATACACAAAAACACTTCCGTCCTCACAAAATAATTTAATTACGCTGTAGCACACCGGCAACACCGAGACGAAACAGACACACTCCAAGCATACATTATATAGCCTACAAAACATGGCAAAAACCTGCCTTCACTGAAAATCCCCACACCTGTGAATGTTGCTGTGTGAACATCCATGTTTGACACGTTTGCCGCAGTTGTTCATACACGCACCTGAAGATATCGTTGACCCTGTGGCAGTGCCGCCACCCCTTTCCCGTCACCAGGGCCTATCCCCCTGATGCTGAAGGACGAGGCAGACAGGTAAGTGTAAACAATTCATCACTACTGTGACACCTCCACATCTGCCAGGCACAACAGGGCCAGGGAAGCTGTCAGTCACCTCCGCCAGCCTAACTCCCCTCAGCCTCGCTGGTGCAGGACCACTATTACAAGCAGATGTTTCCTTTTATGAAAGCCACATGCAAGACTTTCAGACACCTTGGAGACCTGAGAGATAATAACAAATATTGTTATTGCATGGATTAACACAGTTAAAACATCCACAAAAAATTAATTAAGGCATTATAATGCATAACATGTTTTGTTTGAATATATTGTTTCTGAAAGCATATAAATTAACTTGAGTTTTTTTTTTTCAGTTTGGTTGTGGAAATGAAAAACCCAGATAGCTTAAAATCATGTATATAAAGGGACCAGAAATAAAGACAATAATAATAATAATAATAATGATAATAATAATAAATAATAGTAAATTTAATTGTAATTTGTCAAAAAATATTATTATTATTAATTTGTTATTGTTAAACTGACAATTATTATTTTTAGAAATGTGTCATTGTTAAAATTATTGAAGTTGCTATTAATAATAATAATAATAATAATAATAATTTTATTGTAATTATTATGACATTTTGTAGGTACAGTTGTTCAAACTAAATTTTTATAGCATTAATAAAATAAATAAACATATATATATATATATATTGTATTTATTTTATTAATGTTATGGTGTATTTTTGGCTGAACAGTACACACAATGATATTCTATAATCTACAATATTAGATGATAAGTGAAACTCATCAAGTAACATTCAGTTTGTCTATAACTTCAGTATTCAGTGGGCGGTTGCATCTCTGAAAGACATCCACCTCTGCTTGATATGAAAAGCTCTCAATTACAAGTGTCACTTAGTGATGGCCACCATTGTCTAAATAAACATACAGGCCTGGAGGGAAAAGCACCAACAGTGCTGGAACTGTGGCAGGGTGGTATTTTCATACGAATGAGGCTGACTAACAGGTGATGAGTGTCAGACCCACAAGTGGCCTATTGTCACAAAGAACAAGGACAATATGAAGCCGAGTTGTTCCGTGCCCTCTCCAGCAGGGGCTGGGATCATGTGCAACCACAGCCATCCATCACCTGAGCTTTAACAATACTGCAGGACTATGTCTCCCCATGTACATGTACTGACCCCAAACCCCTTAAATACACACTGATATATAGTAAGCAAGCTAAAACAATTACAGGACATTACAGATATACACCATCCAGCTGAAAATGTATGCCAACTTCATTAATTCAGCATATTTTTACGGTGGCTTTTTATCAGTTTTGATGTAAGTCAACCCCACATGGTGGCACAACTCAAAGTAGATCACCTACTTAAAGGGGTCATATGATGCTGCTAAAAAGAACATTATTTTGTGTATTTGGTGTAATGAAATGTGTTTATGCGGTTTAAAGTTAAAAAAACACATTATTTTCCACATACTGTACATTATTGTTTCTCCTCTATGCCCCGCCTTTTAAGAGAAAGGAAAAAATGAAATCGCATCATATGAATAAGTGCTATTCCTCAGATTAACAAAACCATCGGCATCAAGGTTTTACAGGTTGAGAAACAGGCTCAAGAGCAAATAATCACAGGGGACTCAATAACAATGCTGGGGTCCTGGTGGTCCACAAAGCCCATCGAGGCCTTTTGTTTCTAGAGGGGGCCTTGCATGACAATCGCAGACTGACAGGCAGCGCAGGGGGTCAGAGGAACCTGGGACAAGGCCGTATTGTTCCTCTCCCTGTGCACAAGGTGCACCTCCTTCATACCGACAGGAAACAGAGAACCAACTAAGAATAATCTGGGCAGGCCAGAGGGTTTTCAAACCAAATTACAACTAAAAAAGGCCTTCATTTAACAGTAGAGCTTACCTGTTGTGGTTTGGGGTGGAGAGTGGAGGAAGGATAGAATGAGGCAGGGAGTAAGGGAGAAAGAGACAAAAAGATAAGAGAAAGCCACCGTGTTAATTAACCCACCATTTTCCTACTCTTTAAAAGGTAATAATTATGGAAGCAGCTGGAAACTTTTGGTGCTAGAATTAAAAGCTAAAAGCATAGCTCTCATTTGATTTTTGTTTGTTCTGCCGTGAACGACCATTGGCTGGCCAGGAGGGGTTTTCGTGGTTGCAGGACTGCTCTTCTATTAGGTTTTTTTTTTTTTTTCATATGCCTCAATTAGTTGGCATAGATGGTGAGTGTCTGATTATTAACATAAAAGCCAGAGATAACAAGGTAACAACCATGGCCAGGAAACACAAAAGAGCCTCTATTACCTGGATGTTTACAGTTATTTACAGCTACAGAGAGTCCTTTCCTCCTGCTTTTCTCTGGACAATAGATGAAAATGGCCTTTTTAACATGTCAAGAGCAGCGGTGAGGATTTCCACTACTAAACTGCTAAGGGCTTGACCTGAGTCCAGGTTTTCTTTAGACTGCTGGGAGGTTGGATGGCACACTTGGTTAAGACGTGGGAAGTCAGACCAAATTAACCTAGAAGTCGGGCCATCGGCCAAAGACCGCAGCTGCAGACGTACAGGTGTCTCCATCAGGGTTATTGTGCACCATTCAGAATTAAATTGAGAATGCCTTGAATTTGAACTGAGGTAGCAAATAGGATGTAAAATTGCCATTTTAACTAGAAAAACTTAGACGTGTCAAAGTTTAGGCTGATCAGACAGACACAGCAATGAAAATTTTGCACCTTGGTGAAAACCTCAATTAGATAAGATCTGTTTTACAGCAAACTTACACTTGACAGAACAATCTAAAGTATGCAGTAACCAAAAAAGTCAAAAGCATGCATTCTAATACTAATGCAATAAAGAGTACTTACATAAACATAATTAGGCTAATGGATCAGACTCAATAACATGGTATTTTGGGGCAGACAATGTCTAGCAGTCGTTTTGTAACTGCCAAGCCTTTGGGGAAAGTTCTTTCATATTAATTTTTTTAAGCCAGAAACTTTCCATATTGAAATACTTTCCATTGTACTCACAAATCCACTTTCAAAAGCTGTGCTTGCCTCATTTAATACATTTGCCACAATGCTAATCTCAAACTTGTAGAACTCTGCAAAAACAGAGCCAAGTAAGGTAATTGGCTTGGCGTTAAGACCATGATTATTCTAACATTTATATGCTCCAGAAATGTTATTTGATCCAAAGGAACGCTTGGCTTCAGAGAGCTAACACCTCTCCAGAACTGAGATAACTCCATTGACAGTGTAAATGCCTTCATTGGCTTCTCAGATCGCTATTTCTAAATTAAGAGCAGAATCCTTGTCTGTTAAATCCTTGTCTGCTACCCTCAGCAGATATAATAAGCAGCCTGATATAAACGGTAGTATACCGACTGACCTGTTCATATTTTTCCACAAAATAATGATCCCCTTTGTTTACTGTTTAGAATCAGAACTGGCGATGCCCGATTCGTTAAAGAATCACTCTTTCGAGTCGAATTGTGAATAGCATTTAAGGCATAATCTGAATAGGTTCGCGATTCAGTCTGTATCATTGGAATCGTTCACTGACGCGCTGAAAGCTTTATGGCCAGTTCACACTGCACGATTTTCAAAGACGTCGCATCACTGTTGGTTTCACACCGAACGACTATCTGGGGTAGCATTCAGTTGTTGTTGTGTTCACACTGCACGATGGAACGACGACAGGAGGTTACACACTGCATGACTTCACGATAGGAAGAATCGCCAACAGCTCTGTCTGGTGCAGGGTTGCCAGGTTTTCGCTACAAAACCCGCCCAATTACTACTCAAAACTAGCCTGAAAATAGCCCAATTGCTTTCGAGGGGGTCCCCCAGTAAAAATCAAGTTCGGGGGTAAAATACACATTTTTTTGGCGGGGTTCTCCTGGTACAATTCACTCCACAAAATAATGATCCCCTTTGTTTACTGTTTAGAATCAGAACTGGCGATGCCCGATTCGTTAAAGAATCACTCTTTCGAGTCGAATTGTGAATAGCATTTAAGGCATAATCTGAATAGGTTCGCGATTCAGTCTGTATCATTGGAATCGTTCACTGACGCGCTGAAAGCTTTATGGCCAGTTCACACTGCACGATTTTCAAAGACGTCGCATCACTGTTGGTTTCACACCGAACGACTA
Source organism: Sinocyclocheilus rhinocerous (assembly GCF_001515625.1). Classification (NCBI taxonomy): domain Eukaryota; kingdom Metazoa; phylum Chordata; class Actinopteri; order Cypriniformes; family Cyprinidae; genus Sinocyclocheilus; species Sinocyclocheilus rhinocerous. The sequence goes on from NW_015637147.1 coordinate 320,564, forward strand.
TCTGGGGTAGCATTCAGTTGTTGCTGTGTTCACACTGCACGATGGAACGACGACAGGAGGTTACACACTGCATGACTTCACGATAGGAAGAATAAAATTGAACGTTGAAAGATAATATTGATCATGTTAATATAAATCATACACTGTCAAAAAAAGGTTGCATTTTATGCGTGCTGATACTTCCTTGAAAAACATCAGTTTGGTATCGAAAACAAAATCAGTGGTATCGCCCATCCCTACCGCAGGCATCACAATATGGTAAGGGACGTAACATTTCCATCACACGCTTGAGGAATTCGGCCAATCACATCGCACTGGATAGCTGGCCAATCACAGCACACATCGCTTTTTCAGACCGATGAGCTTTGTAAAAATCGACGCGTTTCAGAAAGGCGGGGCATAGAGGAGAAACAATAATGTACAGTATGTGGAAAATAATGTGTTTTTTTAACCTTAAACTGCATAAACACATTTCATTACACCAACTACACAAAATAATGTTCTTTTTAGCAGCATCATATGACCCCTTTAAAGCTCTGTAAACACTGCCACAGACAGAAGATATATCTTTCATTTCATCACGCTGAATGCTCACTAAAACTGACGCAGTCATCACGTTTTCAGACCATTTCAAGTTTTATTCTGACGTGACACAAAGTAGTGGTATCTAAGCGGGAGATTTGTTTACATACTTCATAATAGTCAATAACCATCATTTTCTTCATTCAGAGCAAGAGCTCACATGAAAACAAGAGGCGGGATTTATCACACGAATCAATCACATCCAACCTTAACCGATCATATCCAATTATAGCGCGATCTTCCCTTGCCTCCTGACGAAGCGTCAAAGAAGGTTCAACACTTGCACGTGCAGAACGTTAACGCCCCTGTACTGCAGGTAAATACATTTTCCTACCAAGTAACTTTGTTTATGTTTATTTTTGGTTATTATGGTTTTGGCTACTTATGAATTCCACAGCATATCTTTCGAGGATTTGGTGTAGATTCATTGGCTAATGAAAAAGGCCTACTGCCATATGTGGCAGGACTGTCATAGGTTAAAATCCAGATCAATCAGATATTGCATCAGTTGTTGTCTCTCACCTCCTATTGCTCCCAAATATAACTTACATTTTCATCTCACCACAGATGTAAAGTTTTGGTCGACAAACTAAGCTAATTATATCTACATGTAGATGCCAGACATAACTGCAATGTTCTGTGAAGTTTCCCAAATATTGTGGTCAGAAAATTATTATTATTATTATTATCCTTTTTTTAGCACAGTGATTGGTTGATACATGAGTAGGCCTGGTCCTTCACTCTGGTTAAGAATGTTTTGAACCCCATTTACACCTGTATTAACGCTGACAACTTGAGATCACTCAAGATGGACGTTAATACTAGATGTAAATTGGCCTAAACCACTAGTTTGCGGTTCCCAACCTGCTATCCAACATTTGAAGGCAAGCCGTGGGTAGTTTTACCACCATATAGTGATTGTAATCTGAACAAGACCACATGTGCACAAACGATTTGACTTTAGTATGTTTAACAAACATGTGACCTTGTATTTGACTTGGACAGTTGTCATTACAATCAAGCTGTTGACTTCATTAACACAAAAACTGAGGAGTTATTGTCATTTTTTTGTGCATTTTTGAGTTGGACTGTACTTGTCTCTGTCTCTTTCCAAACCAACCCTAAAACAATGCTTAGATTGAGTATGCAGTTTATTGGGTATGTATAGCCACAGCTAAACATTAAACAGAATGACTCATGGGAAAAGCATAAAAATAATATGGCTGTTATTCTAGAGAGGGATGCCACATCTGCAGGTCATTGGAAAAAAAGAAGAACCGGTGAGCTCTGAGATAAAAGATAAAGATGACAGAGTTCTTTAGTGCCCTGTTAAAAAAGAAAAGAGAACAAGACGCCACTCATCCTCACCAGGCCAGCTTCATTTGCTTAATGGCACACAGCTTGAGTAGGGCCAGCTCCCCTAATAATGATCTAACAGTGCAACAAGGCGAGAACTAAGATATGGAAATATTGAAATTCATATAGGCAGGCTGAAAGCATCTCAGCATTGATCTAGCCTAAGCATGGGTAAAAAGCAGCGCTCCTTTAATCAGGGCAGGCCAGGAGCCTTTGGCTACACAGAGGTCCCTCTCAAGATAAACCTGTCCTACATCACAGCTAGTTGAGATGAGGGGGAGAGAGAGAGTGAAGCCTGGGGGCCTGAGCAGAGAGGAGAACCAGGACTGAATCTCAAATCAACTCATTATTCCCTACCTGCTACACCTTTGTCGTGCATGGAGGGTGCTTCTGAATTCAAGCACCACTGCAGGACCAGGGTTACTGGACCCAATTTGATGTTCTTTGTGTTCTGGGTCAATGGCGTGACACTAACATTCTTTCCGTCTTACCTGTTCATTAATTAAAAATGCATTTTCATACATGCATTGACTTACAATACAGCTCTTCTGTGATGAGCATTTTTTAATTTCTTCATTAAAAATAATTTTGATAATTTTTGGGGGGCATAAAATCCAAATGTCAGGGTGATACAACTATTCTGCAACCATAATATAGAAAAAAAAAAACTAATTAAAGGAGTTCTTATTGTAAAAGGTCATGTGGTGTGACTCCCCAATAAGGGAAGAAAATTATATTTATTAATTAATAATTGATGATATACATTTTGAAATTTACATTATACATTTTATGTTTTTACCAGGCTGGTTTTTACATAATGATTTTGAATGATGAAATGTTAAAATTTTAAAATTAAGCCGTTTTTAAGTAGTCATTAAATTTATTTTTTTATTTTTTTAAATAAACTTAAAACCACATAAAACCAACATGAAAACAACGAGTAGGCCTACATTTCTAATGTTATTCCTTCATTTCCTTCATTTTAAAATATTTTTTACTGTTATATGGCTCTTGTATGTCGTTGACCTTTGTGCCCTTGTGACCACATTTTTAGTTCGTTTGGACTAATTGTTCTTTCTATTATCCTTATGACCCTTCCTATTACTTTTTTCCCTCTGCATGTGTGCAAATGAAGTTTTCACCCTGGCAATCACACCTTTAATTAAATTAAAACAAAAGGTGCTAAGGCTGTTGATTGTCAAGGCAGAGGAGGAAGGAGGGGAGAAGAGGGTTACAGAATGCAATGAATATCAATGTGTGATGAATGACTGGGCTCCCCCAGCTGTCATCCAAATGAGCGTGAATATTCAACTCTTTCCCCTCCACTTAGCTTCCATTTAGCTCTGATGATATTTCATTAGCTTTTCCCATGGTGCTGCGAAACGATAAGTGATCCGCGGAAAGCTGTTTCGCCTTCATGTTTATTCTAAAACAATACTGACTCCATTCCGCCATGCATTTCCTTTTCTTTCTAATTTTTGGCGTACATCCTCACAACCAGCACGAATCAAAGTGTGTGTCATTTTGGTGAGTGTTTTGATTTGTGTCGAACTGATTAGCTGAACAGGCCTGTTCCTCTGGGACAGAGGGCTTTGCGTTCCTTCATTTTAACTTTGAAATGTAATATGTGTGGTTTTCTGGCATTTAGAGTTTCATTACATATGGGAAAAGGAGATTTTAGCCAAATTTTAATTGAATCTGATTGAAATGCTACAAATCTGTGCAGTGCAAGAATACAAATATTGTTGGACTAGTGTTAGGGTGTTAGACTGTGACAAAAATCATTATACATATAACAAAATATAAACATTTACAACAATCACTTAAAAGTCACTTTGGTGACAGGTGGGAAAACCTGTGCATCCATGTGCAGTTTTATCAGATATCATCTTGTGAGATGATATCAGTTCATTGCATCTTTTGCACCAGTGTTTCCTGCAGACAGAAATAAACAAATGACACTTATGAACTGATTATTTTTAATGAGTCAGTGAAAAAGATTCTAACTTGTGAGTTAGCAGTTTGAATCAGTGTCATATATCTATCTATATCATCTATATCTATATATTTAGTCTAGACTCTAGAGCCATGAGTTATATAGACATCTATCTTTCGCAGATGCAATGTCCGCTTGAAAGAGCAGCAAACCGCCTTCTTTCTCTCTCCATTTGCCTTCACCTGCTCTCAGGCTATCCGCTCCACCACACCAATGTCAACACATCCTCTTCATGTCAAGACAGATTGGTGCGTTATCCCGATGCTAAGCCTTGCATTTCAATCATTGCTTTCCCATTCCTGTGCCACATATTGATTTTGATGAAAACAACTTGCTAATTCAAATAAACAACATGTCAGTGAGCCATTCAAGCTAACAGAAATATTAGCACAGCATGATCCCCTGGCTGGGCAAGCCCAGGGTCTACCAGAGCTCCTGACCTGGCAGGGGGTTGCAGTGGAAGGTGGGGGCAGATGTGTGTGAGTGTGTGTGAGGGGGATGCTTTTGCGTGAACGTCAAACCAGCAGTAGCGGTACATTCCACTTCATTTATGCACTACGATTCAATGACTGCAGGGCAATATCTGCCCGATGGCCTGGGGCCAGTGTGAAAGACGCTCGGGATGGACCGATTGGGCCACTGCTGCATCGTCACGAAAGTTTATCATTTTCAGGTGTTTTAAGCCTTGCTAATTTAAAAATTCAAGCGATTTTAAAGCATTCAAGCAAGATGCAAAAGACAACTCCATTCAGTACTCGTGCGCTGTTCTGTGTGTACAGCGCACACAGAGAGACAAATCTTGCGCTTGAACAGACAGATACATGCAAAAGTAACTTTGTAGCTTTAACAATGATTAATCGATATTTCATTTATACAGTGTAGTTTTTTTTTTTAATACAAATTAACCGGTCGACCAGCCATTTTTTGTTTTATTTCAGATTACTTTTCCGGGCTTGCACACAAACTGCATTGCAATCATTTTCCAAAATGTAATTTGTGGGGAAATATTATGAAGTGTGTAAACGGCCGAGGCCAGAGACGCTGAAGATGGACGCAAAGAGGAGAAAATACCGTAGGAGGCATGAGCAGGCTTAGTATTCTCGATGCACGCAATATTGGAAGAAAATCCTATTGAATTGGGGGTGTGGGTTTATATGAATGTATCTCTGAGGGGAACAGAAAGTCTTCAGAAAAGTTTGCATGGCGCTTTCTTTTCATGTTGCATCTGTAATGCATAGTGAAGTAGTATTTATAAGCACAGAGCTGCTTTGTTTACAGTGGTAACCAAGGAAACGCAGTATTGCTGCTGTTCCAGAAGTGCCACCTGCTGTCAGAGAGTGAATCTGCGTTCTCATTCAGCCCATCTGCTGTTTTTGTTTCATTCAATTTGTTTCAGATAAGTTTTATGTTGTATAATTTCTAAAGTCACACCATTCTGTTTTTGCTTCAAATTTTCAAATTATACAAATTAATTTGAATCAAAAACGGCACGTTACGTGTGTGTAGCATTAAAATGCAGTGATTGCCTCTCATTTCAAATGGCTACAGACATTTTCATTCTTTCTTGTTTCTTGCTTAATAAAAATAAAATAAATATTTTAAAAAATGAATCGGACAATTTGCTTGTAATAAAAAAATAGGCAATCGAATCAGCCATGAAAACTCAATATTGCATCAATGAGTGAAGAATATGCAATGTTATTTTACATCTGATTATTCCGTTTCTGTACCCGAACACCTCCAAACCCAAAGACCTAAAGCACTGTTTAATTTGTATCTTTGTTCTATATATTTAATTCTGCTATTGTTTGTAATTTGTTCATTTGTTTTTATTTACTGACTGTTCAGTTGTCTTTACTAATGTTTGAAATTTATATTTGTTAGGCTAGTAGTTTTTGCTGTGGTATCGAAATTGGAATCGAGAATTGTAAAATTTAATTGGTGTCTAAAATTTTGGTGTCATATAAGCTTATCTATTAGAATAAAGGATAACACAAAAACAGTTATAACAGCAACTATTTCGTTTTTTTTGTGGCAGGGCCAGTGAAAATGTTGCCAGGGCAAATAAAAATTTGAAGCACTGGACTGTCAAATTTGCACATACATTTCTTGGAAAACTTTTTTCGAAAAATAAAGGTATAGTTCACCCAAAAATAAAAATTCTGTCATCATATACTCACTCTCCCAATGTAATTCCAGACTTTCTTTCCTCTGTGGAAAAAAAAAATCTGTGGAATATTTAATTTCTTTTTGCCATTACAATAAGAATCAATGAGGTCAAAAAAAAAATACTGGACCATTGACTTTTATTGTATGGGCAAAAAACTATTTCTTTGTTTTCCACAATAGAACTGAAGTCATACAGGTTCAAAACAACATGAGGGTGAGTAAATGATGACAGAAAGCCACCCCAAACTAGCCCGATTTGGCCTCTCATTGCCATTTTAAGACAACATTTATCAACTGCGATAGACCTACATGACCCTCACTGCTAGATTTACCTCACAGATGAATTCAAGTGGTGTTAATTTTAAGTCTAGGGCTCTCCCACCTCCTCCCAGAGGCCCTAAGCTGCCCTAGTGACCTCTGGGCTGGTTCCACTCACTTCTGCAGGGGAGCGTGTCAGCTTGGGGGCCATCTCGATCGCCCCAGCATGCCATGGGGCAGGCAAGGCTCTGCACAGCATGGGCAAGAAAGCGTCCGTGCCGGTTTTAAGGTCATGCTAATTGCCACACTGCTCCGTCGTGCCGTCACTTAGCGGCAGAGGCTGCATTCAGAGCATTGTGCAGGTGTTGGGTGCCCTTAAAACCTTTAATTAAATATCACTGTAAAAGGTTAATGCAGAGAGCCAGGTATTACAGCCTGCAATGAGTGTGCAACCGTAAAACTCTATTTGAGTCTGTTAGCATGTGAAGGATTGACCTGATGGTTACTTTATCAAACGAAATAATCGTTTGCTGCTATTGTGATATTCAACACCATTATTTAAAATGATGGTTTTAATCTAATAAGAAAAACCCTGTTTGAATAAACTATTGGCTGCACAATTAGCTAAAAGATTCCCGGCGTAAACGTGTCAACTGGAGCATTTGTATGATTTAGACAAAATATTTTTGGCACTATATAAAGAACAATTCTCACCTTTTGATAATCTAATTAGGATTTTGTGTGACCCTTGATAATGAGACCCATCTGCCGGTGGCTTATAATGATGCAAGCGAGGAAAAAAAAAAAGTATACAAATTCATTGCAACTTTTTTCATTCTAGACTGGAAAGAGACTTTACCAATTTAGTACATAATTAAAACATGACAAAAAATAATGTCAAACAATTACCAAACCTTAAAAAGGACCACAAATTGCAGACTAAGCAAAGAGAGAAGAGACAAAAACATAGTATGTGACTGAGGAATGATTTGGAAATGTGGCCAACAATTCCTACATTTTTAGATTCCACCCAGCCACAAACCAATAGACTCAATGTTGCGCACTGTGGAAATATTTGGATATATTAGGAAAATATGTCTCTGCCCGAATTCTAAGCTGTGATATGAGACTTTATAAATATTTGCAGAAGAAATTTTACAGTGTCTGTTATTCAGCCTTTTGAGGAGAACACAGCTGTGATGGAAGAGCATGTATGATTGGTATGACATTAGGTTTCAACACACAATTAACATAAATGACCCTAATTAACAACCTTTTTCAGAGACATGGTAATGCAGCCAAAAAAACAAACAAATCTGGCTTACCTGAGTCCTATTGTCAAATAAGTTAAATCCAGGTGATAACCTCCGTACTTTCAATAAAACATGTTTCTAATAAATTGAAGGGATAGGTCACCAAAAAAAAATTATAATAATTTCATTATTTAGTCACCCGTAGTTGTTGTTTCAAACTTGACTTTCATTTTTCTGGGGGACATAAAAAAATATATTAAAAAAATGTATCCAACAAAAGTCATTGGAGTCAAATGTTGTTTTTGACTTTTATTATATGAAACATTCTTCCAAATATTTTAATTTGTCAATGGCATGAAGGTAGGTAAATAATTATAGAATTTTCATTTTTGGGTGAATTAAACGACAGCTTTTCAAATTCACAATGTTAGGATTAAGATATAAATGATGTTAATTAAGTTATTAAGCCACTAAATTAAATTAATAAGACATATTAACATGCTCAGAATTTACAAAACTGTTTTTTTAAATCACTTAGCTTTTTAGTCTCTTTGGAAAGGCATATCATCAGCATCGTAGCACATTTTATTCAGTATGCATCAAGCATCTGGAAGCGTCAGCCATTTTCATATGGTATTTTCATACCATATTTCAGCAAGGCAGAATGATCTCACTTAACATAAGAACGGACCTTCTCTCTGGAGCACTGCATTGCCCCCTGCTGTGGTTTTGTTGTTTCTAGTTTTGTTAAATAATTAATTCTTCCTCACAATTCCTTCCATAATCTATAGCTCACCATAACCAGGAGTAACTGTGCCAGTCTCATCAATGTCAATGAAAATATAAACTTGTGTGAATCTATGAAGTGTTGAATATTATAAAGTATAAAAATGTTAGTGTTTTCATCTTCATTTTTGAGTTCTCCTTTGTGGATCCTGGTTTTTCAGGGTTCTTTTGTGGCCCAGCAGATCAGGGCATGAGGAGCCCAGTAATTTAATTCTCTTACCATCCACCTCCCAGCCCAACCTCCGGACCACAGCTTCTCTCAATCTCTTGTTTTCTTTTCAAGCCTGTATTTGCCTTCTCCCTCTCTCTCTCTTTCTCTATCTCTCTCTGGGCTGAGCTGCCTCCCCGTGGTGAGGGTTGAATCCAGGGGCCACCTGCAGCAGCCGCTGCTAGCGCAGCCAGATGCCGTCGGCCCCCTTTGATATCTGTGCGGCAGCCACCCCAGCCACATTTACGCCCGCACACCAGCCGCAAGAACCACCAGCTAATGTGGGATATCAAACAACAGTCGCCTTCTCTTTCTCGCCCGCTTTTTTGTCTCTCTCTCTCTCTTCAGCCTTCATTCTCTATTTCTCCCTCTCTTTTTCCAGGGGTTTGAATTTGGAGTATGTTTAAGCCGCCACACCAGCCGGGCTCAGGCCCTTTCAGAGGCACAGCTTGGGCTCCCCATCTGGCCCATGGCCTCTGTGGCCGCCTCTATATTACATTGGCTTTTGTTAGCGGCGGCCCAGCCAAACAGGACCAGCCACAGGCCGCCATTTTCACCACCACCTGAGAGGAGATGAGAAACGGGGGAAACGCACACTCGCACACAATGAAATGAGCCGCATTTTTCAAGTGAGCTCCTCAGGGAAGCCAAAGCGAAGATGAAAAGAGAGTAAGGAGGGATGAAGGATAAAACAGAAAAAACATACTTTCATAAATACACGTCTGACCAATTGCCAACAATGGTACGCAAAATTAAAAAGAAATGAAAAGGCATTCTACCTACTGCAACATGTTACCCATGTGTGACAGTATGTGGCTTTTTTTTTCTTTCACTGGGTTATATGTTAACAGTTAGTGACTGAATTGAGAGGCTAGGAAATATGGTTTGGTCACATCTGACAACGTTTATATTTTTCAGAAAGAGGAAGCTACATTCATGCAGGGATTCTAGCAGGGAAGACTGGGATAATTAAATGAATTGACTAAAAGAATGCAATGAATATCCCTGCACAGCATCAGGTTAAAGTCGACAAAATTGAAGTCCAATCTAAAGAGTTTTTTATCAATTTACTTGAAAAGTAGAACGTATATTACCTGACACTGTGGTTCATTTCTGTTTGCGATGTATATGTACGCACAATTATCCAACTATTAGCCGCAATGCATTCTCTATAAAGGCCACCTGATGCTAATAAAAATAGTTTCAAATATGTTTTTTAATGAATACAAAAAGCAACAACAACAGCACAGCGTTTACTTTAAGGTGCTATTCATTCCACCGACAACAGAATGAAAACACTATCAGGGTCCTCGACAATACTCAAATGTGTGGGTAAGCTTGGTCTATTACACGTAAACGAAAACATCCATATGCTAAAAAATAAACAATGAACAAGTACTGTGTGTACAAACACCTACTTACAAAGACGCTAGCACACCTGAGCAAATGCACACACACACACCTGAGGACCATGTGGTGCTAAACTTAAGCTAATTAAGTGACAGACAATTGCACTCAGGGGAGACATTCCTAGGAATCACTATCAACAACTGGATCAACATGGCAGAGAAGAGAAGGTGTTTATTAGCCTGTTGTTCGTACTTTGCGTCGCACTAAAGCGTTAAAAAGACTCATTGCTCATGCGATCTCTGTCTTTTTTAAAGAGGTGTCATCGCAAACTGTCATGAGGAACGTTTAATATTAGATTCAAGGACGGTTTGTATGGACTAAAAATAATATTAATGGTATAGTTTACTCAAAAATAAAAAACTCTGCCTTGCTTTTTTCAGTGGAATACAAAAGAAGATACTTTAAAGAATTTTGGTAACAAAACAGTATTGACTTTCATTGTATGGTTAAAAAAACACTGAGATGTTTATCAAAATATCTTCTTTCGTGTTTCACAGTAGAAAAAAGTCATAGAGGTTTGGAACTATGAGTAAATGAAGACAGAATTTTCATTTTTGGGTGAAATGCCCCTTTAACTGTTGCTAAACTAAAACTAAAATGTGACTTGTATTTGCTGACAATTTGATTTGAATGTTTTTGGATATTTATAACTTTTAACAATATTTGGATTTGTGACCCTTGTTTTAATCATTTAATATTATTAATATACATTTTATGATTTATTTCCTGTCTAATTGCAAGAGTATATTTCTAGGAAAAGATGCTGTTACTGTTGCGATTAGTCAATATCTCTAAGTGAATCTATAGCCCTGCAAAGGTTTAGGCTGTAAATTGAACAACCATGCTAAACATGTAAATTTGCAAGCATTGTAACTGGGGAAAAAAGGAAGCAAGACATTAAACGAGGTGGGTCTGATGCATGAAAGTAGAATATAATTCTGTCAAAGAGGGAAAAAGTAAATATACACTGACACAGGGCCGTGCACAGACCTTTTGAGGGGCATGTGCTGAAACTGAAAAAGGCCCCCCCCCTTAATGACAAATGAAATAACACAAAATAATAGTCTCAAAAGCTTTAGATTTATTCACTATTAATAACAGCCATATATATATATATATATAGGGTTGAGCTCTTTTTAATACCTTTCATTAGCTAAATATTTTTAAAGCAGACAGACAGATGTAAAGGGTGACCAATATCATTGATTTATTGAAGGAAAAAAAAAAACACCATCTCCAAAAAAAAGGGCACTTCGGAGTGTAAGGGCAAAAAGGGCATGTGCTCTGCCCAGATTGAGCCCTACCTGTGCACGTGCCTGCACTGACATCATCAAACATTATCACCAGAGACCTGAGGAGGCATCAAGATATCAAATGCCTGTCAAATCTGTTAAGATCTGAAAACGTCTGATAAAAGCACAAACCTTTGCTGCTAAAAAGTCTATCAAAAACAATAAATGTTCATTCTGCCGCTATCTCCCGGATAGCTCCCAGATAGATGCAGATCCATTGTGCTACACAGGAGGAGTTTGGAACACTCTGTGGTTATGGCTCTAATGGCTAGTCGTTAGTAATGCTCAATGATTATCATTAGGAAAACTCGTGGCTGAGCGTGGAAAAGCATATTACAATACACACTAGGCTGGGTGAAGTACAGAATAAGGCACGAATGTCTCACAAAGGAACTTAATGTTTTATAGACGTAATGATAAAGTCTTTGATGGATATCTATGGAAGGCATTTTACATTTTCTGTGGCCCACAATGTGTTCTTAGAGAGTGAACAATAAAGAGCCCTCTCTGAGTGCTATGTTCCAGACACTTCACCTTGAACAAGCATGCGAATGTGCTGTCTATTGTTGTAGACCGTCTTCAAGCGCTGTGAAAACCCTAAACTGTCCCACTAAAAGCCCATTACTAAGACATGTCTTCAAGCGCTGTGAAAACCCTAAACTGTCCACTAAAAGCCCATTACTAAGACATGACCATGGCAAAATGGATGCAGTTGTAAGATAATGTGTAAAGGGTTGTAGATTATAGCACAGGAAGTGTTTAAGCCTGACACACTACATATATAACAGTCGTGTTTTGGTTATAGAATTGATCAGTGTCATTTTAGAATGTTTAAAATCTCCATTTGAAGTACAACGAGATGATTACACTACTATGTAATGATAATAACCAATATCCAATTCTTTCATTGGTTCCCGAAACTGAGATGCACATGTGTGACATTTCCGGTGATTGCAAAAAATAGTGCTGTAGGCAGCGTAACTAAACAAAGTAGGTTAGAACTAGAAAGAGCATGCAGCAGTTTAGAGCATGTCAGTTTTTCCTAGGGTCTGCAAAGGTTAAACTGAAGTGGCTGGTAACAACTCTATTATGTGGTGAGTCTCTCGTTGGCAAACAGAAGCGTTGCATGTAAAACTGCAGTGGAGGCCTGTCCCTGGAGACCCCTGTGCACAGCAGGTTAACCTGTCAGTGCTTTTTTAAGGCCTGATTGCTAAGCCCCCTGTAGCTTGAGGTAAACTGACAATTTTCCATCAGCAGGGAGGTTGGCTTTATTAGTGATAGGGTGAAAAAAGTAAATTCGAGCGCAAAGGGTATTGTTCCCTCCAATGGAGGATTAACATATGAGAGGTTCAATCAATTAGCTTGACGCTAAGAAACACATGAGACTGGCTAATGAAGAGACATTCGGAAAACTGAACGAGCAGACATTGAAGAACAAAACATGGTAAACATGTTTGCAATTCATATATTCCGGTTAGTTCCACTGAAAAGGTCATTTAGGGATTATGAAATCAACTGAATTGCACGGAAATCATAACTGAATAACTGGTTAGCGTAGCTCAGCCTATTATAATGCTTGTATTGCCAAAAAAATATTGACAGGCACAGCAGAAACCTGTGCGCTGTAAAACTGTTTCCACATATTTGTAACTTTTATTTGTCTCTTCATTATTTCTCCGGGAAAAGATGCCATTACGATTGATACCAGTCAAACCCTGTATTTCAGTTACGGATTAAACAATCAAACTAAACGACAGTTTGTAAATGTTGTAAACGCAAAAAGGAAAGATAGACAATGAACAAGGGGTATCTGATAAAAAAAAAAAAACTGAATGAGTTAAAAGTGGTTTCAGCTGCTTAAATTGATGTTTATAGATATCATCGTTGACTGATTAGCATAGCATGCACACTTAAATGGATAGTTCAGCCAAAAATGACAGTTTTGCCATTTACTCATCCTCATGTTAAAACACAAAAGCAGAAGAAATTTGTGATATGTGAATATGATGTACGTGAATTGTTGATGAGGCACCAAGCGATGAGTAATTCAAGCCTTAAAACCACAAATATACACACACACACGTCCATAAGTCATTAAGGTAGATGCTGACCCTAAAAAGAAGACGTTGACACGGGAGGCTCGGGGTAGCTTCCTGACAGCATGGGAGCCATTTAATCTAGCCCTTGATTAACTCATCGTCTGTCCACTTGTCCTACAGACATGTGCTAACATGTCATAATCGTCATAATTCTCATCAGCCTCCACTTGCTCCCCAGCTTCCTGATTAAGGCCCTTTTCCCAGAAGGCCCCTGGTTAAAACCTAATAATTCCCCTTAGCCTCACCCCAGTGTACCGTGGGCCCTTCAATTAAATACAGAATATCTAACACACGCATACTGACTCAGGATGGACCCTACCTCCAGCTATACGCCATGCTGACAAGCTGCACTGTTCTTCGGTTTGCAGCAATTAGTCCCCTCTTATCAAACCCCTGGCACAGAGTGTGCTCTCCAAATGTGCTTGCTTGTTTTATTTTGTGAAGTGCCACCACAGCGCTTGGTGGACGGGGAGGAGGGATTTGTGCGGCATCGAATTCGGCATTAAAAACACAGCTTGTTGCTCGCTGCACCTTCAAATAACTCCCCTTTGTTTTATGTGCTTTTTTTTGTACGACAGGACAATATCTGTCAGGAGTGCCACTCTTTTAATGCAATTCCCTCTCTTCGGCATCATTGTGAACAGCAGTCAACAGTGTTTCCCATTTATTTGTCAAGTGAAAGAAGGATGGGTGCCTAGTAGAATCCCCCAGTTCGTCAGCAAGCCCACCGGGGACCATCTTCGCTCAGACTTCCCACGCGAGCTATGCACGAGGTGGGAAGTAAATGCACTTGTTTCCCTTCCAGCTAGGCGCTGTTTACTTTTCAACACCTCCTTTGAGGGCCGCATCCCAGAGACCAGACAGGCAAGAGACTGGAGGGATGTCACTACACAACACCAATTTGTGGAGTAGTGGGTTCGGCTCTCCATGTTTATGAAGTCGTCCTCTGCCTCACAAGCACCCGTGTGATGATGAGATGTGCCGCCTCAAATAAGAATACCTCTGTCAGGAGGAGCGAGCCAACCATGTCCTTCTCACCATAAATACGACTGCCAGGAGTTGGGAATGCGCAGTGTTTCTTGTTGTTTTAGCCACTTGTGATTTGTCAAGAAATCAATATACTCATTATCACCATGGCTGCCTGAGAGTAGCGAAAGAATGTATGTCAGGTGCAGAAACAAAGCAGAGAGGGAGTTGCATGTGGCTGACACGTAGAAAAAGTGGGAGTGTCTGATGACACCTGTCTATAAGATCAGGAATGACATCACCAATGCGTGTGAGTGTAGATGACTTCAACTACTTCAACAATGACGTCAACCTAGTCTCTAATGATGTTAAATTGTGACAATTAAAGGGACAGGAACCCCATTGACTTTAATTGCATGGACAAAAAACACTGAGACATGTTTTCAAAATATCTTACTTTGTGTTTCACAGAATAAAGAAATTTACACTGGTTTGGAACGGGGAGGGAGTAAATGATGACAGAATTTTAATTTCTAATGCATTAATATAAGTGCTTTTAGACAAAGCCACATACATTAGAAAAAATAATTACGTTTACTATGCAATAAAACATTTAACATGTGAAATGCAAACAAATTGATTCATATGCAGTTGTCAGAATTGTATTATAATTTTCTAGCTGTTCATGTTTCACATCATTTTTGCTATTTTTTTATTAAATGAAACCTAAATAAATATTATATATAATATTTTAATATTAAATATATTTAGTATTTAATATATAAATATATTTACATGCTATAGTATTAAATATATAATATTTATATGATAAAAAAAACAAATATATGAAGAGTTCCAATGCAAAAGCCCCTAAAAGCCATCTTGGTCAAAAATGCGATAACGATACTGAGTGAATGCTCTCCACACATAGTATGTTCATCAAGTACTTTCACTTCAAATGCACTAAATCCCAGCCTCAACCCCTTCAGATGTACCAGTACTTACATAGAAACCTATATATAGTAGCCAGAAATAAATGCTAATTTTAAAGAAAAATTTCAGACGTACTTAGAGGCTTTTGCATCTGAACTCTTCATATATTTATACTTATAATTAAAAATATTTTATATATTTAATTTTATTATTAAATGTTTTTATTTAATTGAAAGTGAAAAAGCAACAGGAAATTAATTATTATATTACATATTATATTATTATTATTATATTATATTACTATTTAGTTTGTCTACTTTAGTTAGATAGACAATTATAGATAAATTGTTTATTGTTGCTGGGAAATGATGGGATATGATTTCTGTTCTTTTTAAAATGTAATGCGTGGGAGATTAGCTTCAGGTTTTTATCATGTTATGCTGCCAGTTTAGCAATGAGATGACTGTTATGAATATAATGTTCTTTCTGGTAAATAGCAACATCATTTATGTTCTTCTGAAATAACATGTCCAAATACATTGGCTTTGTTTGAGCTGAGGTCACGAGGGAATCATTAGGTTCAGAACTGTCATTACGATACATATTTGCACACATAAATTTCAACCTGCCCCATTCATTCAAATCACCATCACTTTGGGCATTAGCTAACGTTAGCGTGTATTGTTGTTCTAGACATTGACGTATGTCAGGTGCTACCTGACTAGCCACTGATGAGCTCACTGACCATGATCGTCGAGACTGTCAGGGGACCCTGGACCTCCAGCATGGAAACTTGACGTTCAGAGTCAATCAAATTAGCTCCTTCCAGTCCACTAGCCTGAGCAATGAACAACCCTCCCAAACCCAATAGCTTGGAGCTGACGACATCGATGGAGCGATCTCACATGCACCTCATGGGGTAAGACATACATTGATAAATATGAACAAT
Organism: Sinocyclocheilus rhinocerous; assembly: GCF_001515625.1. Classification (NCBI taxonomy): domain Eukaryota; kingdom Metazoa; phylum Chordata; class Actinopteri; order Cypriniformes; family Cyprinidae; genus Sinocyclocheilus; species Sinocyclocheilus rhinocerous. Next base: position 336,821 of record NW_015637147.1, read on the forward strand.
GCCATTGAAGAGTCTCCAAAGAATGACAGTCAGTTCAGCATAATGAGGACAAGTCAGAGGTATGCTTGCTTTCTCAGTGCCTTGAGCATTGTTTTGAAGCAAAGGTATCAAATTGGACTAATATTTGCATGAGACAGAGATGTTTTTGTAGTATTCAGAGAGCTCCACGGGCACGCGGCCTCCTCATGTGACGACCAGTCAGTGAAAATAAAAAAAGGATCAGTTCTACAACTTACGGCACAGGGATCCATTCCGCACAGACTGCTACTGTTTTGATGTTCATCTTCAACTGTTCCTGGTGTTTTAATAACCTGTGGAGGGCCACTTGTAAACTCTTGATGTGGGCAAAGTCAAAAACTTGTAAGATATTAGATATGCGCAGGAATATCAAACCAAAACCTCGGAGCACCAGGGTTTTTTGCTTTCACATTTGCTTTTAAAGGTGCTCAATGAGAAAAGTACGAAAGAGACAGCTGGGAAGAAGCTTATCTGCAACGTAAGGGAGGGTATCTGCACGCTCCTTGATATTTTGAAAAGAGCCATCAACACTCATTTCTGTCAGCTCGTGTGAATTCTCCTGAATGGCGTTTGCCTGCTCTAAGTATCATTATATGCAAGAATAACAGCAGGAGAGAGATGTGGGGAGTCTCAGATACAGCTTATTGAAAGTACGAGTTTTCAGAAGACTTTGACTGTCTCCATTAACCGATTGAATTAAGTGCTAAAACAAATTCATTTTGACTTAAAATGCATACTTATCCTCCTCTGTGTTTTAGTATCTCGCTTGTTTTTGAGTTTGGCGGTGTTGAGGGTTTTTTATTTGGTGAGGGCAGCTAGTTGAGTCCAATTACATTTTCCTCTCTAAATCTGATAAAAATGCTGAAATAAACAGGTAACTCCAAACCTTATGCCGGTTTCCATGACAAATACAACATAACGGTGGAGAACATGCGGGGTTCTGTTCCATTAAGTCATTAAGTCCTTATAAAACCAAACTCTGAGAGCATCTTTAGCCCTGCTGCTGCCCTCGGGCAGAGAACCGCTGTGTTTGAAAATCAAAATCGTAGAGGTGTGACTTTAGGTTTATATGTGCAGGGAAATTGAAAATTTCCCTAAACTGGAGGGGTCTGCATAAAAAAGTAGGCCGCAGTCCAGTAATACTTTTCAAAAACAGGAGCTGAGCCTTTTTTAGCAGGGTTGTCAGGGCTTAATAATACAAAGTGCACCTTCTGAACTGAGTTTTAGTGAGTAACCGGCTTACGTCATTAGACTTCAGTTAGTGACTCAAATCTGACGTCCATCTGTAGGTGTGTGTGAAATCCACCTACCACCATCAATGAAACATTACAGAAAAAAAAGGAGGAAAAAAATCTACCCATAAGTGGCATATTTTTCTGTTCATAACCTTCTATACAATGATTACTGAAATTAATGTACTGAATATCCTTAATGCATGCTTCCAAGATTTAACCAGCCATTTCCCAGAATCTCATAATAGCGTAATACTAGAATATCAAAATTATTTCGATCTAGCAAAACATCATGTGGCTCATGTTGAAAGAGGAATACAATGTTTACGGTGTTTGCAGTAGCATGACTGTACTTCGTAATTCACACTCAACTCCACTTGTGTGACTCACACTAACAGAATGACTCCCATGAGTGAAAAACACTCATTCAAAGTGATCGTATATAAAAGGGAAAGTGTTTAGCAGGGAAGGTTTTCAATGGCTCGGTCATGTTTGTCCTGAATAGGCGGTGCCAGTTTGGATTTCCTCCAGGAATTAGGCTTTTTGTTTGTGTCTATAGGCCAGAAGTGACAGCTATTCCTGCTTGCTCAAAGTAAGCTTATACATTTGTCGTGAGAAAGGCTGTGTCTATGTCCACTCCTGGTGACATGAAAGTCTCAGTTCTGTAACAGGAAGCTCAGCTGTACATAGACTTCCACATAAACATACTATAAGAGAGGGGTGGTCTAAACAGCCAGACATACAGAGAAATGAAGAGAGAAAAGGCATGAGCTCTGCTTTAAGTAGAATTATAAACAGTGTGATGCTCCTAAAGAAAAGTCTTAAATAAATTAAATGTATTGTATGATGTTAATTTGTTATTTGGATTGCTCACAAACCCATTTAGAAACATAATAAATTTGGCTCACTATGAAAAGCTTTTTTATACCTTATACTCTTTATCATAAAACAATATGTCCATTAATAAAACAATTAAACAGTTTTCCATGCCTCACACCTGTTTCTGTGCCTAATTAATTAAGTTCTCAGTTCAGATCATGTATATGGACCATTTGCAATGTAAACATGATAAATGATATTATTAGATATATGGGTCGTTTCGGTTAAAGGTCAAAATCTATCTGTGATATGAGATTGCTAAAAGATCAGTGAATGTCTGTTCCATGTTAGGCCAAAAGTAACAGATCTGTTTTTGGTGTAGGTTATAGACATTTACAGTTTAAGGTTTAACGTCACTACTGCCTGGTTTCTCGAAGCACAAAGTTAAACGTGATTCTCCACGGCACATTTCCCCAAACAATCTTGTGCGTAAAACCTCTCGTTAATTCGTTATGTGTAACTTTTTCTTGTTTTTTCCCCCTCACTTTATCAGAGACAAATTTACACAAAAGTATCGACATTAATGCATTTTCATCATTTCAAATCCAACATCCCCTATATTTGAGAAGAAAAATAAAAGTGTTCAAATAATCACGGGTCAGAATAGAGTCTTTAAACTCTATTCTGCCCTCTGTGCATGGCGCGTGACAGGCCTGAATGACAGACAAGTTCAAACGTTATAGTAGCCTACATTTATAAGCATATGACAATAATTTAAATCGAGGTATGATATATAACTATTTATTCTTAATAAAGATATTGAAATAACAACAGTTTTCACGTTTGCATAAATATTGTTAACGCATGAGATTTGAGTGAGCGTTTTCTAAATGAGCGCCTGACACTTTTTTCTTCATCCTTTTTTCATCCTCTTCTTTCTCCAATGGCAAGTTTAAATATACATATAACATGATGCATAATAGCAGTTACAAATAGCTTTGAGCACTCCTCAAACCATCCATGATCTATGAACATGACAGGTGTCTGTCAATATGTTGATATTACAGTGTGGGTGAAGCTGTGGAAGTCAGTAATCTATGTCTGAAGCTCTCTTTGCGAAGCCATACTTTATTTATTTTACTGTATTCCGTTATGTTAGTCAGGATTTTGTCAGCAACGTGTCACCTTTATGTGTGCTTTCAAGTGGAAATGTTTTACTCGCTTTAGTAGGGTAATATTTGTGTATTTCGAATCGAGTCGAAAGAAAAAATATTTCCAACTCGAAAATAAATAAATAAATAAATAAAAATCTGTTTTAAATTGTCAGTTTAGTTATTTATTTGGTATTTTATTTATTAATTTGACAGAAATATTTATTTTAATTTTTTTATATTTTAAAGTAACAAAAAGTGTCAACAAATGCGCTTTTCCCCACAAAAACGTTTTATATTGTTTTACTCATATATTCTGTTTTACAGCAGTCAATGAAAATGTGAAAATGTAGCCAATTAAAATATTTGCTCTGGTATACGTGAACATGAGCCACGGAAATACTATTCGTTTATTTGTCTGTAAATTCGTTATGTTCAATTACAGAATTTTCAGGTGGTACACATTTAATCAACATTTAATTAAAATTATTAGCAGATATACTGTGGAATAAACCGTTGCTTTGGCCATATTTGCGAGGACCTCATTAAGAGACCGGTGTAGCGTTACGGCAGGTCACATAAGGTTACATGGACTCTCTGTGTTACACAGAGCAGTATTTTGTTTACAATTTGTCTTCATATCACTCTGTAACCCAGCGCAAAATAAACATTTGAAATGTAGAAATTGTTACGTTTAATGTGTGTATTTGTTTTCATGTAACCTCCTATCATCAGTCAAAGCACTTTCATTCACGTTTTTCTATACTCTTCACTTTGGCAATAACTGATTAATATTTACCTAAGTCATATCATTAATACCATAGTTCGGTGGAATACACTGCCAAAACTTTCGCTTAGCTAGACATGATTAATCAGAGTTAAACGTCAATCACAATGACAACCACTAGGTTTTTACAAGACCAGATACGTTTGTTTCGATGCAAGATGGCACTGTTTTTTAACAAAGGCAATAATGATATTAACAATATAAATAAAACTATTTTTTAATCAAACATACAACCTGCATTGATAATTTATTCATACTGATTTCAAGTGATCTGCAGACACGTTATTACCTAAAATAAGTCCGAACTTTTGTTTCTTCCCTGACTTAAAGAGAAAGCTGCTTTGATTGTTTCACCAACCTTATGTTTATGAAACATTAGTTATTTTAACGGTAATAATCCAATATATATATATATATATAGGGGTGTGTGTGTGTGTGTGTGTGTGTGTGTGGGAGAGAGAGAGAGAAAGAGAAAGAGACTGCGCATATATGTCTGCGTATATTTCTGCAGGTGTGGATGAAATCGGCTGGAAAATGAAGGCAGCCATTGCTTTAATCATTGAAAGTGAGGTTATTTCCACTGCCTATGAAAAATTACAGCTCTTGGTTAACATTTTGGTGTTAATTTGTAACATTTTCTAACATTATAAAATCTTGCATAACATAGATGTATTTTTATTAATATTTTCCTGAGATGTAAAAGGTGATATTCAGAAAGAAAAAACAATATAGTGTAATCCAGTGTTTTGTTTGTAGGTGGCCCCTATCCCTCTGGTCTGTTCAATGCAAGCTCCGCTGTTATGGGCTCTACGAGCGGGAGTTGGCAGCACACACCAGTGTCATAAATAAAAAAAAAGATTAATAAAAAATATAATTAAACATTAAATAAATACAAAAAAGCAGGAAAACAAAGTTGTTTGAAGCATAACGTAAATGCATTTTTAAGCACACAATGAAAACATTTTATTATTATTATTAGCCCAATATTGTTTCGTATCGTTATGAATATTTGTTTGCTTATTTTATTTTATTGTTAAAATATCATATAAAATAACGATTTTAGTTCACTAACCAAACGCCTTTTTGAATCTTCAGTTGCGCGTAGAAAAAAAATCACAAACCTTGCGTGCAAAAAAAAAAGAATAATAAAGTTTTTTTTTTTTAAGTGGAATGTACAGACTTGAACAGTATATATATATATATATATATATATATATATATATATATGAAAACCTCAGATGCAATCTGAAGTCAATCTGACCTTTTTCTTTTAAA
>NW_015637147.1:344793-362810 GCF_001515625.1 Sinocyclocheilus rhinocerous
TTTTTTTTCTGTGGGCAGGTTTTTCTACACGGATCAATATCAGAGCAGCATGCGCTGAGAAGGAAACGCCATCCAAGCTCTGCAGGACGCTGACCTTTCACTCTCCCTACAGGTCACACTATCCTCCCCTAAACAGGTCAACACACCAACACACAACTATGTCAAAGTATGCCTTAACAGAGAATATTTATATCCAGCGGATAACCAACACAAGCAAATGAGTGGGCGATTCAATCAGCAGCCAATAACGCAAAAAAAAACAAACAAAAAAAACCTTGCACCCGGTAGCCCAAAGGCAACTGCACATTAATAATCAGTGTTCTGGTGATTTCTGAACCAACCAACTGGCTTCTTGTGGGTGGCTTCAAGTTGTATTTCCCTTGAATAAAATATGTAGAATATACATTATGTTCATGTGCCCATCTCAAAACACACTGTGGCAGCGGGTGGTGATTTTACAGTCAACAACAATAGGAAAAGCGTCTAAAAGCCTATACCTTCCCCCAGGCTTTACACACATGAATATTAATCTGATCCTTCACCGTCTAAAGTTCTACACATTGCACTGGAGCTTTAACACAGATAGTGACACGGATATGATCGCTCTCAAGTAGGCCTACCTCCAGTCTATTAATTACTCATACTGGAGGATTGTTTTCGTGCTGTCAGTGATATCATCATACACGAAAAAATAGTCTGCGACAATATTCCTTGATGTTGCTGCATAATGTCAAATGCCCCTGTTAGATTTATTTTATTCAGTTTTTTTATTCTCGCATCTGAAGGTGTTTATGCATCCTCTGAACGCCGAGAAAAGCACACGAAATTAAATAGAAAATCCGGGTTAGTAGGTCTACAACCGAGCGAACAAGTCGCATGAACTGCCAGTCACCTCTTAATTCTGCAGGGGTAAAAAAGCCCCCCCCCCACACCAAGAGGGCCAGAGTCAAGTTCAAGTTCACGGCCACTTGATTTCAAACTCTATTTTATCCCAAGTGTGGAAGGAAGGGCGACTGCGGCAATATCTAGAATTAAACACATGCGTTTTAAGAAAAAAGGACTACTCGAACAGTGCCGAAAAGGTTTATAGTATAGTAGATTATAAAAGTCAGATCTGTTTTCCCGTAGATACATTTTCTGCATACTGCACTGTGCACTCAATATTCATGTTGTTGTATTGTTGCGAAGGTTCCATTTAAATATTTCTGTCGTTTTTCTTTTAAATTGCTGAAATATGTCCTTCAATGCTAGAAATCATTAGTGTTTGAAGCGTGAGGAAAGATAATTCAACACGATCTACGAGTGCAGCGAGTGTTGCTTTCAGATCACTGTGAAAATTCTCGTTTAGTCAATTTAGCCTATAGAAGGCCTTAAAGTTTTCAAAGTTTAAATGTATAATCTGCAGATAACATGGAAAGAACACGACGCGTTGTAAAGATTGTACACTTGCACCACGTTTTATTATATCTGTAAGCAGTAAACTTTTTATCACAATAATGGAGAAAACACTTCTCAAACTTTGAACAAAAACACATATAACAAAACAACTGCCCCTGTTCAGCCCACAATTGTACATATGTATAGTAAAGAAACATTCTTTATAAATATTGTTTCATCTGTAGCAAGTAAATACCATAATTTAATTACAAATTGATAAATATGGCAGTCGATATTTACAAAAAGAAGGGTGTAGTTACAGATATTTAACGGCACGACATTAATTTGCCCCACATCTTCCAAATATATTTCACAATTCAAACTTGCAAAGCACAAAACATCACAAGTTAAGCCCAGCAAACTAAGATATACATTCACAAGCAAATATTGTGTCTGTCTTCGTTAAATGTTGACTTTGGCACTCTTTCCAGTTAATAGTTGTTTAGTTTACTATCAGTTTGCCATAATGGGATCACAATATTCATTATGATAATACAACTTTATGGTAATATGTGCACTAATAGCTACCATTGAAGGAACATCTATACACCAAAAAAAACGACAAAATCTATTACAACCATTGGGAAAGAGAGCGCGTAGTATGTACAAAAAGAGAATGTTTAGTGATTTTGCGCACGTTTCTTCTGTCGACATGGGAATGTTAATCCTGCAAGACAAGCGCATAATATAGGAGCGTTCGTTTTGTACATATGTGTATATGGATCTCCTGGTTTTCTGAAACGATTCCTCCTGGGATGGCACAGTCTTAAACATACCATTCACTGAAATTGGACGATAAACTGCTGTGGTTGTTGGAACTGTGGACCGCTGATGAAGGCGACAGATTGTTGTTGCTTTGGGTCTCCGTGGAGGGGGACACCAGACCAGGGGGTGTTGAGGACTCATAACCAGAACTTGCCGCTGGCGACGAGTCAGATGCAGGTGGGGATGACTCGTGAACCTAAAACACAAAAAATTAAGAATCATGAATAGCGTGTATTGCCTAAACTGTTCATGAGTACATTCTAGACAAATCAATAGTTCGTTCAAATATGACAATATATGAGTGAAAATGTAATGTCATTTCTTACTTTTTCAATATGCATTAGCTAATAATGTAATGCATTTTATAATTTAATTATGTTTGTTCGTGTTATTTTTTATTTTAATTAAATGTAGGCCTATTACTGCTATTAATGCACGAAGTAAACATTTTAGTGACAAAACATATATAATGTATTACTCATTCTGTGCTCTAGAAGAATCTGGAGGACTTACCTTCATATGCTTTCGAAGAGAGCTGGGATGAGTGTAGGACTTGTCACACATTTTGCAAAGATACGGTTTGTCTGACGTGTGAACGTGCATGTGCTTCTTTCGGTCACTGCTGTTCGCGAAGCGCCGATCACATCCCTCAAACTCACACTGAAATGGTTTCTCCCCTGAGAAGAAAAACCGTAGAGACATTCACACGGTTAGTGATTAGGGAAGGTTTAATTCAGCTTTTAAAAAACACAACAAAAACAGCGCATATTACAACACAGAATAAATCTGCCATCCAAGTATAGCTCAAAAGAATATTTATATGAAATTATTTTAGGACAAAAATCCTAAAAATGAAATAAAACACATTGCGTAGCATTCTAAATAAATTGAAATGAAATCACTCAAGAGGTTATCATATGCACGTAATTGTAATACAGAGATGCCTTACAACGACACAGGGGGTCACACAACCACATCTACAAATATGACCAGTGTAAAGGTCACAACAATAAATATGTAAAATCAAATTTAGCTGATAATTACTTTTGAAAGAATTTACTTTATTTAACAATCAGTACAAACAAAACTAAACTAAAATAAGGGGGACATCAGTAACATAATTTCCTATGTTCAACGTTCAGGTTTTGTCAGCCCCACACAAAACTTTGCCATTTGCCTAGAAATAATCAAAATGCAATTAACACCTTGACAAATAGAAGGCTCAATACCTCCGTGTATTCTAAAGAGGGAATTGCTCAAATGTGCAACCCTGGTAATGGCCTAACACATAGACTGTCAGTGCAATGGAAAGAATAACAATAGGCCCACAAATCGCCCATTCCTAAAGTAGGAAATATATTCTTATTTTTAAGTCGTCCTTTTGTGTTGGTAATGGTCTGTACTCATTTTGTAATTCATTTGTACGTGCATGTGTATAAGTGTTGTCTTATGCTCTGCATATACGCTTTGTAATCATTGTTTTTTAATGGTTTGATGAATATAAAATGTATCACTGTTAGTGTGCATATTTACATTGTTTCTAATTTTAACAACAATTAAAATATCCCGTTACGTAACCAAAAACATGCACAAACTGGAGTAATTTCAAAATCCTGACGTAGTCACCCGGGTGCTCGAGCATTGGTCCACGCAAACATTAAACCGGTTGGAGAGATTTACGGCTGCTCTGCGCACGCGATGAGCCCTCGAGTCGCCTTTGACCCGTTTAAAGTTTATGAACCACAAACCCTCGACAGTCTCTTACATAATTCAGCACACTGTTGCAAAACATCGCATTTACTCGGTACGAGACCAGGCTAATCGTTTTCAGCCGCGTTCACTTACACGAATTGTTTATGTACTTACAAGCATCCGCTTTCTTTTAAAGATCTAAATCTACTTTATGCGTCAATCTAAGTATGCGCTCTCAAAGTCTAAAAATACGCCAACCTGCCATAATCAGCTTATTTTTTGTAAGAACCACTATTTGCGATACTATTTTAGGGGTTTATAAAATAAACCATTGTAGCGCCAAAACTTGTGCAAGACTTACAGACGTTAATATGACAAGCGCAAGCAGAAATAAATATCATAATTACCTGTGTGTGTTCTCTTGTGTATCTTCAGGTTTTCTGATCTTGCGAAGACTTTGCCACATCCAGGGAACGGGCAGGGGAAAGGTTTTTCTCCCGTATGCACGCGTATGTGATTGACCAGTTTATATTTGGCTTTAAAAGGCTTGCTTTCCCGGGGACACTCTTCCCAAAAGCAGGCGTGGCTGCTCTGTTCGGGTCCTCCAACGTGCTCGACCGAGACGTGGGTGACCAGCTCATGCATGGTGCTGAAAGTTTTATTGCAACTCTTCTTCGGATTGCTGAGCTGCTCCGGATCGATCCACTTACAGATAAGCTCTTGCTTAATACACTGCTGCCTCATGTAGCGAAAGAAGGCACCGGGGTGATGGTGATGCGCTGCCATATTCATCCCCATGTTCATATTCATGGAGCCGTACTGGTTGTGCAGCTGAGCGGCTGAGTAAGGGTCGGTCCTAGGGCTGGAGACCTGATGGTACTGGTCTGATCGCCCGAAAACCTCCCCCGGTAGTCCGAGTCGCATCTGCCCGTTGAGCACATTTGGGGAGCCGTGAGATCCATGCTGCTCGTGGATGCCAGGGAACAGAATGTGGCCTTGGCTGTCGGTGTGAGAGTGATGGAGCGAGCCGGCAGTGGGGCCGAAGAGTGCGTGCTGGCCTCCCGCCGGTGATGATTCCCCGAATCCACGGCTGCGAAAGAGAAAGTCCCGCGTGGAGTTAAACGGCGAGCTCGCGTATGATGTGACATGAGCCGCGTGCGCGCCCAGAGCCGAGGCGGGATAACCGGGCGCTTGGCTCGTGAATGCAGAACTCTGTCCGGGCGAGAGATCGTGGTTCAGTTTGAAGGTGCCCATGTGCGCCGAGTCGACGAAGCTGTTCTGCGCTAAACTCAAGTCTCTGTCCTGCATCTCACTGGAGGAGTGATGATGCCTGGCAAAGGTGCCCACTCCCAAACCAGGGAACTGATGCCCAGCGTCCAGTAACATGCTTTCGTTGAGCAAAACCAATTCTCTTTTAAGCAGTCTATGCACGGCGCTTCAACAAAAAATTTAACAAAATAAAATCGAATGCGCTACGGGAATACTAACTTCCAGATTTGAGAACACGACATGAGGCGATGAAGTTCGATCCGCTCATCAGAAAAAAAGCTTTGCGTATTAAGTTAGACTATATTTTTCTTGTGGATAACTTGTTACTCAAATTCCCCAATGCAGCGAAATGAAAAGATTCCTTTGCGCTGTCCCTTTTAAACTGAGTCGATGTCGTTATTTTCGGACTACATGAAAATACGAGGTATTATGTTACTGAGTCTTCCTTGTTCTTGAAGCATCTCGAATTGGAATGTTTATTTCTTTCGCTTGTCTATGTTTATCTCGGAGGGTCCCTCTTTCTCAGTGGACTGACACTACCTCCTCTTACGCCCCCTTTAACTGGAGCCCGGTCATTCATTTGACGCGCTCTCATTGGCCGCCGCTCCTTATCAATCCCAGGTGTCCCTCCAATCGAACGCACTCTTTTGGCAACTAATCGCTGATCGCCATCTTCCACCGACAATTACCGCCTACTTTTCGGAGAGCCTTTTCGGGGAATAGGTAGAAGGAGACCAAAAATACTCGCGTTTAATCAGACCGCTTAAAAAAATAAATCAGTTGCCACGCGGGCTCATAAGAGTAAGTGGAACCCATACCTCTTTGGTGGAAAAACGCCACTATATATTGCATAATTACTTAATGGTTTAAAATGTTTAGGACATTTAGGTTATAGCGGAATCTAATTCGTTACTTTCGCACACTGTGCTTTAACAAACAGACAGGGTTAAGGTGAATGAAAAACAAACTCACAAACCTCGTTCGAGGTGCCTTGACTTAACCTGCACATATGACAACACAATAATTCGCATCCAGTTTGCAGTCTATGTAGTCATCAGCATTTGAATAAAGGACGTGATCTTGTCTCCCTGAGGGTTGATGAACATAAAAAACAAACAAACGTGTATTCACATATAAATATATTAGTCTTTTGAGATATAAAGTACTAAAAATAGATAGATAGAGGCAGGAGAGTTGGCTGTAATATATACTCCATCGCCATTGCCATCAACATCATATTTACATTTGTATACTTTAATTATTTTATTGCATTAAAAAACGCACTAATTCGTAGCTAACACCAAAACGCTGTTACTCTGAAACACAGTGTACCAATTTTATTTCATCTACGTCAGAACCATAAACTCCACATAAGGTTTGAAACACAGTAAATACGACAACAGTATAAATTTGAGAATTCTTGTAAGCTTTGTAGGCTACTATCTACATTTTTCCTATCACTATGACTTATATGCGCACACAGAGTATTCTGAATATTTTAGCAAATCCAAGAACAAAATGTAATTTGAATGTATTTAAGTGTGATTACATTCCCATGTCAAAAAAAAAAAAAAAACACAATATGATATACCTTTAATAAAAAAAAAACAGTGACGTCATGGACCGAGAGCCTGGTCTTTCTACCTGAATAAATCAGGGAATCTGCATTATTTAAAATCAAGTTTAGCGGTATTTTGTGGTTACGGAACGGGCATTTATGCGAGCTTTTCCTAGCCTATGTAAACTGTACACTCCCTGACAATAACGAAACGGTTCAACTGAAGTTATCCTAGCACATATGGATGAGGTTACTGCATTACGGATTCCAGGCCAATGTAGGCCTACATAAGCCACTCAGGGACCATTTCTGATCTGATCTAAAAAAGTCCTACGTGTAGCATTCCAGCGTTTATTTAAATGTTACCATTCAGTTAAAGGAGGTTTACTTACAATTTCATTGAACCTAAGTCCGATAAAGTCCCGTTCCTACGCACAACACACTTTGTCTTGTCTTTCCTCTCCTCCGAACGCTTTAAGCTGTAAATAATAGGGCGGAGGATGTATAAAACTTTGGGAATTCTGTGTGCCTCAGCTCAAAGCCATGCTGTTTGAACGTTATGTGCCATTCTTCCAAGACTATTTCTACCCTCTCCACAGGAAACACAGGATCCGATCCAAGTTCAAAGTCACGTCTGCCGACCTCTCTAAGAAGTTCTTTATTTCTCCAGAAAACCACAAAAACCTTTCTTCTTTTCAGTGGGCAGGGAGAAGAAGAAAGAGAAATTAGACTGAGAATGCAATTGGCCTGGAACACATAGCCGTAGTTTGTGTTCTTCTTTTCTGGTGTAGCAAGGAAGGGAAAAAGTTCGAAAAAGCTAAAACCGAACACACAGGCGAAAACACCTTTGGCTTATTATTAAAAAAATATATGCGTCACTGCCTAGATATTAACCTTGATTTTTTTTCTCTATATGTGAAAGCAGAAAATCCAAACTAACCTTTAAATTACAATACATGATCATACCCCTATATGGTTACATTAATTGTGGCTTTCCATTAATGTGTAAGGCTCTTAAAGCAACCAGGCATTTATTTTAACGTTGACATTATCAATATGGTGACGCATTATTGGTTACTTTTAGTGATTTCAAGGGTGTTTGACTTCGACCCGTGGACACCACATATGCTACGCTTTGAATTAAGAAATCCTCTCTGTTCAAAGGCTGTAATAAGACAAATGCTGGCCTTCTCCCTCCGTTACGTCGTTTCACAAATAACAGACAAAGAAAATTCACATTCACTTACAAGCTTGTTTAAAACATTTATTATTTATGACATTCCCGTCATTAACTTTTATTGTAAGTGTAGCGTATTCAGCAATCAATACGACTGAATTATTTTAAAGACACTCTTTAATACGGTCTGTTCGTCCATCACAATTCAGAGGTAAACGATAGGATGTCATAAATCTCTATTAGAATGCATAGATTGTAATGCTTCCGTCACGTTAACCGGCATACATTGTGGTTCAATTCATTCTAAATTAAGACCCTTGACAAAGCTGACAGACATGATAGCTTATGCAGGAAATCACAACACTTTTAGTTACTACAGGTGCAGCTTATACGCGAGGAGAGATACACGTGCTTTATCCTACATAAAAATAACAAAATCTCATGAATGCCTTTTTCATGTTACTTCAATTTTGTAAGCAGAATTTTTTTATTGTTAAGTCTTAAGGGTGGGCCTCTTTAACCTTCTGATGTACCTTGGTAATTAGTTTTTGAAATAATTATATGGAATATGGTAACAACTGCCCTGAAGCATGTATTTGAATTAAGACATATTAAAGCAGTAGCATATGTACACTTCCTGCTGAGTTCAACATGGAAAAGGGCGTTGACGTGCATCATGACACACACATACAGCACACACAAACAAACATGAGATGAAATTATGTGAAGAGTAATACGTTTCTTAGATATCATTCTTAAAAGAGAGAGAGAGAGAGAGAGAGCGAGAGAGAGAGAGAGAGAAATTGACATCGCCCAGTGGTCCGAAGATCTATAATGTTTAAAATTGCGTTTTAGATAATCGATTAAAATACATTTGTTGCATTTGAATGTCCTTTTTTAATTTTTAAAAATTGCATGATAATGTTGATTATATAAAATTATATTACGAGGAAATCATCTAGACAAAGCAGGTTACTAGAAAGAATTCCATGAACGTAGCCTCTGCATTTCTGTTTATTAGGGCGTAAAACAATCGTTTGTTTGGTTGAATAAAAATCACATGTAAGAATGTTTTATGTATATACTAATTTAGTTTTACCTATATACATTCATTACAACAATTAGAAACAAGTACGGTTTGTATAGCATGCGTGTGTTTGTATTTGTATGTTTTTTTTATTTATTATTATTTTATTTCAATTATCCCAATTTTACCCTAGTCTGTACATATGTCAACATAATAAAACGATTTATTTGACGAAAGAAAATTAATTTGTTTTTTGCTTGATTAATTCTTGACAGCGTTTTATTTATTTTATTTTAATTTAATTTATAAATATAGTTCAAACGGTGTGTGGGGGTGTTGCACAATATGCTCCGCGTGTGTAGTGTCACTGTTTTGTGCAAAGAGAAAAAACAACATTCCACGTGTGTGTGTGTGTGTGTGTGTGTGTGTGTGTGTGTGTGTTACCCGCAGTGCCATTTCTAAACTCTATTCCCCTCTGTGTCCTCCAACTGTTGTATGTTCTGCCAATCGCTTGAGGACAGAGTGGGAAAAGGAGTAAGCAGAGTTAGAGGCAGGACAAAAGAAGTTCTATAGACGGCCATATACATATATTTTAATGGTTTCAGAAGGCCCGTAGTTGGCGAAAACAATAGCGGTGAGCGTGGACATGACAGCGTAGTGATGGAGCCCCCTTTAAGCAAGAGGAATTCGGCGATAAGATTAGCGGATTTGGCATCGACTCAAGCCCTTCCTCATCAGAATATGACAGGCTTCCCGGGGATTGGGGGGCATCACCCGCACTCCCACCATGCCCACCTCCACCCTGGGGAGATGGGCAACGACCCCGGAGTGGCTCTCACTCCATTTGGACCCGAGCACATGGCACAGACCAATGCTCTCAAACTTAGTCCCTCTCAGCCTGTACAAAGCCATCCCGAAGCCCAGACCGCGGCATCTTTCACGTCTTCTCAGACCACGGTTGGTTTCCCCGTCGCTCACCCCCACACAGGCTACACCACCAGCAGGGACTTCATCCTCAGGAGAGAGCTCTCAGCCTCTGCTATGCATGCACTTGGCGACCAGCATAGTTCCGCCTCCTCCCCTCATCACCATGGCATGTTCATTTCCCCAACAGGTGCTTATGGGCACGCGGAAGGTGGTGCCCATCCACTTTTCTCTGGACTGCACGAGCAAGCGGCCCCAGGTGCCCACCACCACCACCATGCCATCAACGGGCAGATGCGTCTGGGTCTACCGGGGGACATCTACGGCAGGCCAGAGCACTTCGGCCACAGGCCCGAGCACTATGGATCTTCTTCTCTGCACAGCTACAACTCCATGAACTTAAATGTGAACCTCGCCACGGCTCCTCACGGAGCCACAGGGGCGTTTTTGCGATACATGCGGCAGCCCATCAAGCAAGAGCTAATCTGCAAGTGGATTGACCAGGAGCAGACGTCCAAGAAGCCCTGCTTCAAAACTTTCAGCACCATGCACGAGCTCGTCAACCATGTCACGGTGGAGCACGTCGGGGGACCGGAGCAGAGCAGTCACGTCTGCTTCTGGGAAGAGTGTCCGCGCGAGGGAAAGGCGTTTAAAGCCAAGTACAAACTAATCAATCACATCCGCGTGCACACGGGCGAGAAGCCGTTCCCGTGCCCCTTTCCCGGTTGTGGCAAAGTATTCGCGCGTTCGGAAAATCTCAAGATTCACAAAAGGACGCACACAGGTTAGTGAGAAGTCAACAAATTCTTTGAAAAAAAAAAAACTTCATAGGTGTCTGTTATTGAACTTGTTTGCACTACTTGGCAGATAGTCGATTTGTCTTGATATGTAGCAACGTTAGTTACTATGGGGGAGCAGAATCACTTTTTTGTCCCCCCGACTCATGCACAAATATCCCCCATTCATACAGAACCAAGGTTAAGGAGGTTTGTTTACAGTCCCTATTCGCCAAGCAAAAATATCCCTTGGTGTTGCTAAGCGTCATGAACTTTTTTTTTGAAAATGCAATGAGATATCAACGTACTTGATACTTGTTAAGTAAGCCTACATAAAAAAACACTCAAGACACACGCTGCTATGAGCAGTTTTTACGTCTTTTTTTTTCTTTGATGCATGCAGTTTTATATCAAGGAGACATGCAAAAACGTTGGGGTGAAGACATCATGCTGCAGTTGCATTTCAATGCTACGTGTGCAAATATTAACAAACAAAACAGGGAAAGTGGGCATTGTTTTATTAGGCTGCAGGTAAAATAGTAACACAAAGTTCTCGGCACGTGTTTGTCACATTTAAAGCCACATGGAATTACAAACAGCGTGTGAATAGATCCATCCTAATGTAAATAAGGAGAATGGTTCACCCTTGGGGCATTTACTACATTTTGATTAACTAAACTATGTTGGTATCTTTGCACAGCAAAGAAGGCCTCTGCTTAGCCTATTCTAACAAAATGTTATGCGTGTGTGCTGTGCATGATATTAAACTAGATATTTAATATTATGGTATTTAATAGATAGGCTATAAAGCTCTTCCTCCAGTTACTAAAAATGCACTCACGTGACAATTTGTTATTGCAGGTTGTTAAGAAGTTGCAGGTATTGTTTAGGTTATTTTACTGTATAACGGTATCATGTTATGCTTACAACACGTGCTGACGTAAATTGCGCCCTGAAAATGTAGGCTAGCGTGTCAAACCCACCTACATTTATGGTCGTAACATGGTGCTATTTTAAATCATCAATGAATATGTGTAGAAGTCACTTATGGGTTTTTTTTTTTGTAAGAAGTCCCGGAATGGCACCGTGAATCAATGCAACGTGTAATGTATTTTTGACATGATTTGGATATCTTGTAAAGCCGGGTCAGTTCTTTTACTCCAGGCAATCTGATACATATGGCTGGCCGAAATGTTTTCAGTAGTCGGCTCAATTGCTTACCCAGTAAAAATAATAATCATAAAAAAAGAGTTTTGGCAAGCTTAAGTTGTATAAGTCATGTGGTGCGCCTGAACATTCCATATGTAATAGCAGACAATAAGTACTGTGGGATTACAGTGATAATGTTGTGATTTTCAAACCAAAACCATCCATTACTAGTGCTTGCTGAGAATGGATTATCCATTAGCTATTATTTTCTTGTAACCAAGAAAATGTAAAAGATGTATGGCTGATGTCTATATCTAAATGCTCTATTTTTTCTCCTTTGCCAGGTGAGAAGCCGTTCAAATGTGAGTTTGATGGCTGTGACAGGAAATTCGCCAACAGCAGTGACAGGAAGAAGCACTCTCACGTCCACACGAGTGATAAGCCTTACTTCTGTAAAGTGAGGGGTTGTGACAAGTCGTACACACACCCGAGCTCCCTGCGCAAACACATGAAGGTTCACTGCAAGTCCCCTCCGCCCCCTTCCGCCAACACGGGCTCATCTTACCATTCCTCGTCCACGACGATCGGTGATGCCCTCTCACCAAACCTGGAGCCCCACAGGAACCGCTCGTCGAACCTTTCGCCTCAGGTGACCAACCTAAACGAATGGTACGTGTGCCAAGGGAGTGCTGGACCAAACAATCTACACACCCCTTCCAGCGATGTGCCAACGTCAGAATCCGACGACGAGGACCCTTTCAGACACACAGATCCAAGAGCAATGCTCTGATGTGAACAGCAAGGAATATATTCATTATAAATGATCCACATAAAAAAAAAATCATAAAATTCAAGAGTTGCAATTCGAAGAAGTGGAACACCTGTGGATGTCAGTGGGTGAAAGAGATTTTGCCCCTCAGTTTGCCCTTAAAACATGCTCAGAGCATTGATGCAATTTATGTTTCACATGATAAGCAGTTGTAACTTTCAACATGAAATATCAGACATAGAAAAATCGACTTGTACATTTTTTAAGATTTTACCTGATTTGTCAAAATCAAATAACATGAGCTCAAAAGATTTATCTATTATGTTTAGGCTGTTTTTTTTATATTACGCGCCTTTGTTGCATATAAATCTTTTATAGAGAATCGTTTTACACGTTAAATGTCTGAGGGGCAAAAAATTGCAGTGACAATAATTTTAAGTTTTTACTTGTATATTGTCAAAGTCAAAAAATGACTGGGTGGAGTTTTTTTTTTTACAGTTTATACAATAACTGTGGTCAGGACGGTTTTTGTGATATTTAAAATATTTAAACCTATATTTTATGCAAAATCATTGAAACTCTGATTAAAGAGTACGAAATATGTCCACTGAGACCATAAATAATGTATCATTGACAGGCCTATCCCTGACTGATTTGTAAATAGTATATGGTATTGATGCTTGTGAATGTTTTCGTAGCGTCTCAAGTTTTGTACATTGTAATTTATTTAATGGTATTAATGTTGGTCTGGAAGTACAGATACACCAAAGAATAATATAATTTTGGTGAAAAGAAGTGATGCTTTTTATCGTGTTCTGTAAAAAAGGTCTTACTTGAATAGGCTGTATAATGTGAAGAATCTTTCGCATGAACCGTGTAGTAACTCTTTCTGTTGAGGTGCATGATGGTTTTGATGGAAAAAAACGTAAAAAGGTCGTGAAGAAATGTGATGTTTGTGTATAGATATATGGAAAACTTGAATAAAAGGCAGGACGTGTAAATATGTTCTTTTCAGTAAAAAGGCATCGATTCATTCTTTTATCAGAGTGCGTAGGCTATTTCATTTCAAATTCAACAGATTGATTTAAACTTATAATCCAATGAGTAACACTGTTGCGATAAGAAGTAATGCTTAATTTTCTGTAAAACATGCTAACCAAACGAAATAGCAAATTTCTACAAAACACTTTATAGACATGTTTTCTTGATTTTCTCCTGAATAAAAATATTCCTCATTCAGTCTCGTTTCAAAAGGGAACCATCACTTAACTAATAGTGCACGTTATGAAAAGTAGAACAGCACAAAGCCACCAATGCATGAATCATTAATGGGAATATAAGACATAAAAGCTGCCAAACAATAAGAAGAAAGTTGTATGGAGAATATGAAAAAGTCTCCTGTCTTATTTCCTTCATTAAAACGCACAATAACAGTTTCAAAGTGCCCTCTGTCCCAGACTATAGACTCAGAATTGACCAGCGCAAGTCCTGCACCACTTCAAAGAGCTCCACAACAGAACGGAAGACTGCACGGTGCTTTAGGATTTCTATGGGACCCATTTGAATATTTATAGTAGAAAAACTACTAACTGCCGCTAAATGGACAATCATCAAAGCAGAAACTTCTCCCACGAACCGTCTTGTCCCTTAAAATCGGCGTGGTCGACATTTTATATCAGCGCAGAAAGAGACAAATAGGCATCTTGGATATTTCTTATGGCGGGTGGAAAATATGTATTGAGAAAGTTCTAAAACTCTCCCTAAGAAAGTGTGATTTTTATTTTCATGCTAATGAACATCAAGCTAACTCCCATGGAATAAAGCACACAAGTTGGTGAGTCGTTTGAGATTGTAAATCTAGTGTTTTGTGTCAGTGAAACGCCCCATAAATAGTGTGAAGTTCAAGGGCAACTTCATAAAGCGCGTGTGTGTTTACCGGGCACTGGAAAAAGGCCACTTCGATTGGAAACACTCTATTAAGATACAGTCGCACTGACCTTTAGTTTCATGCTACGTTAGAGCAGTCAATTCGCTCTTCATCGGAATCGCTCATATTTTTGTTCCCAAATCTTTGAAATCTCTCGCGCGCATTAACGTTTAATTCGGAAATAACCGCGCGCTCTGCCCATCTTTTGTCCACGAACTCTTATTTGCTCAAGGAAAGAATGATCTTCTATTTATTTAAAACAAGTGCCCTTTGAATAGTGCAAAATAAACACGGCGAAAAATAACCAAAGAGATAGTCCCCTCGGACTGAAAAGGGGGGACTTCATAAAAGCTGCAGCAGTCACAGCTGAATGCGAGACGCTTTGAAGTAGAACTTATTATCTGAGGAATACTTTTCGGTCGTCCTAACGACGCTATTGAATCGAAAAGCTACCCCCTTTGTCAGCGATTTGTTCTCCTTTAGTGCAATGCCCGTGGAAATCACTTACATGGTCTACCTTAACATGCAGCCTGCAAATCAGTAACTCCAAGAGTCAGACTCTCAGACGCCACTTTTCAAAAGACAAAGCAGAAGTCAGTGTGAAAACGCAGCGAGTTCTCTCCCGTTTTGCCTTTATTGGACAGAACGATCACATCTGAGGAGGCTGTTTACTACAGTCTAGTCAGATTTCACACCGTCAGCTTCACATTATGCGTTTGACGAGGGTTCAAAGTACCCGAGTCATTGTGCACCCTGTTTTAAGCGATGCAACAAGAGCATGTGAAGCACTTGCAATGAAAAGAAAACATTAAACTTTGCCATAGGCCTACTTTCACCATTAGCAAAAAGGCAGTTCACACTTTATCTGTTTGAACGTCGCACATATGTTCAACTCACACTGCCAGATTTCATCTGCGAGCTTGCAAAGTCTCAGAGGTAAATTACGGCACTAATGGAATATTTGCCATGGTGTTTGAGTGTCTGTAGGGAGAGAGAGAGAGAGAGAGACAAGTGCAAGAAATATTAAATGACACAAATATAATTCCAAAATCGTATTAAATGAATTGCGCATGGTGATTATAATTTCTCTTTTGGTTTGGTCAACCTCTAAGCTAAGGATAATTAAAATTGTACACTTGTCAACCAGGTTTAAGATTTAATCTATTTTTTTTAATCACTAAAAAATTGATCTGATGCTTTCTTGTTTAAACTATCCTAAAATATTGTGAAATACAATTCTAATCCATTTAAAATTAATTTTATGTTAATTTTATTCGTAAAATGATGTGACCTTTTATAAATTATTTTACTATTTAAACCTAACTTTAAATAACGTTATTAAATCAGAATTTATACATGGTTAAAATATTAGTCTAGCATTAAAAAAAAGCCTTAAACAAATATTATGTCAGTCGGACTCTAAAAACAGCCACGAGAGAGAGAGAGAGAGAGAGAGAGAGCCACGAGAGAGAGAGAGAGAGAGAGAGAGAGATAATAATAATAATAAAAAACGGTGCACGAATAAACATTTTAAAATAACCAAACTAAACTCTTCTCCTCCAAACCATTTCAAAATAATAACAACTTCAAGTATGCGAGGTATTCTAAACATCCGTTGAGTGTTTTACTACAGTATACTTTGAAGACCAAGAAAACTGGGCACATATTCATTCTCCAGGCACTCTGCCAAACTCTTCCGAGCACCCTACCTGCCTACTATCTTAAGTTTCCCGAATAAGTGAGAAAACACAATCCAGTTGCAGCTGCAGGGCTGCATGTTTCCTCCCTGCACTCCGAGACTGAACTCTAAAACACGGACAAGAAAACTTTTGACGCATGGGCGAAAACTCATGGGGTGTTTATACAGTGCAACGTGAGTACATGTTTTATGAGCTCAACTCTGAAGAAAAAAGGTTGCTGCATGCTTTTGTCGTTGTAACTAAAGACTCGTTTAGCGCACTTATTGATTAGGTGTTGTGCTTGTTCTTCGAGCATGCGTCTAAAGAAGAGGCTGTTGAGAAAGTTTGCCGTCCCATTAAGTTAGAGGCCGGATGAGTAGTTGTTTGCTATTTGCTCTGAAAGCTCGAGCCCGACTCAGACAGCTGTGAGTTCACCTATTAGCCCCGATGTCTTTCCCAAAAGATTGCTTGAGTTAAACATCTGACAATGAGCGCTCAGGGGTGCCGCTCGCCTGACCTCCACTCGCTTGTAATAGTTTCATATGAACTTCATTAAATCAATTACTTCACGAGCACATCATTATTTATTTGTACTTATCTCTCAAAAGATTCTTTGCTAACACTTACATGAATAAGTCATTAACAGACATTATATAAAAAATACTTTTCAAATATGAAAATACATTAATCAAAGTTTGTGACATTTCTGTTTTAACTAATGATCTGTTTGGCAATATAATAATGCTAATATTATGTTCCTTATAATTAAAATTATTATAACGTGTTAAAGATTTTGTGACAACGTTCACGGTTGAGATTTAAAGTTTCCTGCGTCCCATTTAGATTTTGTGTAGCTCTGGTAATATTGACGGAGTTTTATTGAGTATGCATGCCCGGTTAGGAGCATGTCTTGAGAGTGTAAATTTAGAGAAAAAAAATTAAAACAAAAAATATATAATTATAGATTAACCAGCAGAAAGGTATCAGTGTGAACTGACTGCAAAAAAATATGTATTGTAAGGAATTATAGTCAATACTTATAATACTTGTATATTAATGTATATTAAAATAATACAAATATGTGTAAGTAAACTGCTGACCCTATATAGAAAAAAAACAGTAGTTAACTGGTGATTGCATTACCTCAAGTCATCATTAGTGACATTACTGATCATGTAAAGGAAAATAGATGTGCTTTTTTCTTTGTTTTCCAACTCAAACAACTTTGAGAGTAGACGGACCGTGTATATATTATATATATATATGTGGGCATATGGTGTAAAGAAGATTTTACAATATATATATAATCCTTATAAAATACTAGAAAATTTGAATATAAACCTCAGCATATGCACCATAGAGATGAACCCTTTCATCGCTAACACATATGAATCATCTTGCCTGTCTGCATGAGACAACTGTCATAATATCTGGCCTCTCCTCAACATCTGTGGGCCTCCAAACTTGGTGCTGGTCCAAATATGGATCCCCAGGATTGGGAGGCTTTCCAAGGCACTTGGTGACGAGAGCAAGGTCGTCCACGGACATGTCCAGGAGCCAGAGCTCTACACCTGGTCCGTTCAGCCTATGCAGCACATGAACCAAACCTCAGAGCCACGCGACACTTAATGTAAAGCTACTTTATATATGCATATGTTCTGTTTGCCAGTCTTGTTGGTTGCTGTATAAGACCACATAAGTAAACTGAAAAATGTATGAGTAATACAAAAAGTTACTATTTTACTTTACATGATATAATATTAATTATTTGTGGATAATTTGATATACACTGCTGCAACACACACACACACACATACAAAAAAAAAAAAAAAAACAAAGATACTTTTTTTAAGAAATGTATGTGAAAT